>NC_135829.1:15161884-15288753 GCF_964213995.1 Mustelus asterias
AGGGAGTGTGAAGGAGGGTGAAGGAGAGTGAAAGAGGGTGTAAGAGGGTGAAGGAGGGTGTAAGAGGGTGGAGGAGGGTGAAGGAGGGTGAAGGAGGGTGAAAGAGGGTGTAAGAGGGTGAACGAGTGTGTAAGAGGGTGAAGGAGGGTGAAGGAGGGTAAAGGAGGGTTAAGGAGGGTGAAAGAGGGTGAAGGAGGGTGAAGGAGGGTGAAGGAGGGTGAAGGAGGGTGAAGGAGGGTGAAAGAGAGTGTAAGAGGATGAAGGAGGGAGAAGGAAGGTGAAGGAGGGTGAAAGAGGGTGTAAGAGGTTGAAGGAGTGTGAAGGAGGGCGAAAGAGGATGTAAGAGGTTGAAGGAGGGTGAAGGAGGGTGAAGGAGGGTGAAAGAGGGTGTAGAAGAGGGTGAAGGAGGGTGAAGGAGGGTGAAGGAGGGGTGAAGGAGGGTGAACGAGGGTGTAAGAAGTTGTAAGAGGGTGAAGGAGGGTGAAGGAGGGTGAAAGAGGGTGTAAGAGGTTGAAGGAGGGTGAAAGAGGGTCCAAGAGGGTGAAGGTGGGTGAAGGAGTGCGAAAGAGGTTGTAAGAGGTTGAAGGAGGGTGAAGGAGGGTGAAGGAGGGTGAAAGAGGGTGTAGAAGAGGGTGAAGTAGGGTGAAGGAGGGCGAAGGAGGGGAACGAGGGTGTAAGAAGTTGTAAGAGGGTGAAGGAGGGTGAAGGAGGGTGAAAGAGGGTGTAAGAGGTTGAAGGAGGGTGAAAGAGGGTCTAAGAGGGTGAAGGTGGGTGAAGGAGGGTGAAAGAGGGTGTAAGATGCTGTAAAAGGGTGAAGGAGGGTGAAGGAGAGTGTAATAAGGTGATGGAGGTTTAAGGAGGGTGAAAGAGGGTCTAAGAGAGTGAAGGAGGGTGAAGGAGGGTGAAGGAGTTTGAAAGAGGGTGTACAAGAGTGAAGGAGGGTGAAGGAGGGTGAAAGAGTGTGTAAGAGGGTGAAGGAGGGAGAAAGAGGGTGTACAAGAGTGAAGGAGGGTGAAGGAGGGTGAAAGAGTGTGTAAGAGGGTGAAGGAGGGAGAAAGAGGGTGAAGGACGGTGAAGGAGGGTGAAGGAGGGTGAAGGAGGGTGAAAGAGAGTGTAAGAGGATGAAGGAGGGTGAAAGGGGGTGAAGGAGGGTGAAGGAGGGTGAAGGAGGGTGATGGAGGGTGAAGGAGGTGAAAGAGGATGTAATAGGTTGAAGGAGGGTAAAGAGGGTGTAAGAGGGTGAAGGAGGGTGAAGGAGTGTGAAGGAGGGTGAAGGAGGGTGAAAGAGGGTGTAAGAGGGTGAAGTAGGGTGAAGGAGGGTGAAAGAGGGTGAAAGACGGTGTAAGAGGGTGTAGAGTTTGGTAAGAGGGTGTAAAGGGTGAAGGAGGGTGAATGAGGGTGAAAGAGGATGTAAGAAGGTTAAGGAGGGTGAAGGATTTGAAGGACGGTGAAGGAGGGTGAAAGAGTGTCGTTGGGTGAAGGAGGGTGAAGAGGGTGTAAGAGGGTGAAGAAGGGTGAAGGAGGGTGAAAGAGGGTTTTAGAGGGTGAGGGCGGGTGAAGGAGGGTGAAGGAGCGTGAAAGAAGGTGTAAGAGGGTGAGGGAGGTTGAAGGAGGGTGTAAGAGGGTGAAGGAGGGTGAAAGAGAGTGTAAGAGGGTGAAGGAGGGTGAAAGAGGGTGTAAGAGGGTGAAGGAGGGTGAAGGAGGGTGAAAGAGAGTGTAAGAGGGTGAAGGAGGGTGATGATGGAGGGTGAAGGAGGGTGAAGGAGTGTGAAGGAGGGTAAAAGAGGGTGTAAGATTGTGAAGGAGGGTGAAGGAGTGTGAAGGAGGGTGAAGGAGGTTGAAAGACGGTGTAACAGGGTGTAAGAGGGTGTAAGAGGGTTAAGGAGGGTGAAGGATTGTGAAGGAGGGTGAAGGAGGGTGTAAGAGGGTGAAGGAGGGTGTAAGAGGTGAAGGAGGGTGAAGGAGGGTGAAGGAGGGTGAAAGAGTGTGTAAGAGGGTGAAGGAGGGTGAAGGAGGGTGAAGGAGGGTGAAGGAGGGTGTAAGAGGGTGTAAGAGGGTGAAGGAGGGTGAAGGAGGGTGAAGGAGGGTGAAAGAGGGTGTAAGAGGGTGAAGGAGGGTGAAAGAGTGTGTAAGAGGGTGAAGGAGGGTGAAGGAGGGTGAAGGAGGGTGTAAGAGGGTGAAGGAGGGTGAAGGAGGGTGAAGGAGGGTGAAAGAGGGTGTAAGAGGGTGAAGGAGGGTGAAAGAGTGTGTAAGAGGGTGAAGGAGGGTGAAGGAGGGTGAAGGAGGGTGTAAGAGGGTGTAGAAGAGGGTGAAGTAGGGTGAAGGAGGGCGAAGGAGGGTGAACGAGGGTGTAAGAAGTTGTAAGAGGGTGAAGGAGGGTGAAGGAGGGTGAAAGAGGGTGTAGAGGTTGAAGGAGGGTGAAAGAGGGTCTAAGAGGGTGAAGGTGGGGTGAGGAGGGTGAAAGAGGGTGTAAGATGCTGTAAAAGGGTGAAGGAGGGTGAAGGAGAGTGTAATAAGGTGATGGAGGTTTAAGGAGGGTGAAAGAGGGTCTAAGAGAGTGAAGGAGGGTGAAGGAGGGTGAAGGAGTTTGAAAGAGGGTGTACAAGAGTGAAGGAGGGTGAAGGAGGGTGAAAGAGTGTGTAAGAGGGTGAAGGAGGGAGAAAGAGGGTGTACAAGAGTGAAGGAGGGTGAAGGAGGGTGAAAGAGTGTGTAAGAGGGTGAAGGAGGGAGAAAGAGGGTGAAGGACGGTGAAGGAGGGTGAAGGAGGGTGAAGGAGGGTGAAAGAGAGTGTAAGAGGATGAAGGAGGGTGAAAGGGGGTGAAGGAGGGTGAAGGAGGGTGAAGGAGGGTGATGGAGGGTGAAGGAGGGTGAAAGAGGATGTAATAGGTTGAAGGAGGGTAAAAGAGGGTGTAAGAGGGTGAAGGAGGGTGAAGGAGTGTGAATGAGGGTGAAGGAGGGTGAAAGAGGGTGTAAGAGGGTGAAGTAGGGTGAAGGAGGGTGAAAGAGGGTGAAAGACGGTGTAAGAGGGTGTAGAGTTTGTAAGAGGGTGTAAAAGGGTGAAGGAGGGTGAATGAGGGTGAAAGAGGATGTAAGAAGGTTAAGGAGGGTGAAGGATTTTGAAGGACGGTGAAGGAGGGTGAAAGAGTGTCGTTGGGTGAAGGAGGGTGAAAGAGGGTGTAAGAGGGTGAAGAAGGGTGAAGGAGGGTGAAAGAGGGTTTTAGAGGGTGAGGGCGGGTGAAGGAGGGTGAAGGAGCGTGAAAGAAGGTGTAAGAGGGTGAGGGAGGTTGAAGGAGGGTGTAAGAGGGTGAAGGAGGGTGAAAGAGAGTGTAAGAGGGTGAAGGAGGGTGAAAGAGGGTGTAAGAGGGTGAAGGAGGGTGAAGGGAGGGTGAAAGAGAGTGTAAGAGGGTGAAGGAGGGTGATGGAGGGTGAAGGAGGGTGAAGGAGTGTGAAGGAGGGTAAAAGAGGGTGTAAGATTGTGAAGGAGGGTGAAGGAGTGTGAAGGAGGGTGAAGGAGGTTGAAAGACGGTGTAACAGGGTGTAAGAGGGTGTAAGAGGGTTAAGGAGGGTGAAGGATTGTGAAGGAGGGTGAAGGAGGGTGTAAGAGGGTGAAGGAGGGTGTAAGAGGGTGAAGGAGGGTGAAGGAGGGTGAAGGAGGGTGAAAGAGTGGTGTAAGAGGGTGAAGGAGGGTGAAGGAGGGTGAAGGAGGGTGAAGGGGGTGTAAGAGGGTGTAAGAGGGTGAAGGAGGGTGAAGGAGGGTGAAGGAGGGTGAAAGAGGGTGTAAGAGGGTGAAGGAGGGTGAAAGAGTGTGTAAGAGGGTGAAGGAGGGTGAAGGAGGGTGAAGGAGGGTGTAAGAGGGTGAAGGAGGGTGAAGGAGGGTGAAGGAGGGTGAAAGAGGGTGTAAGAGGGTGAAGGAGGGTGAAAGAGTGTGTAAGAGGGTGAAGGAGGGTGAAGGAGGGTGAAGGAGGGTGTAAGAGGGTGAAGGAGGGTGAAGGAGGGTGAAGGAGGGTGAAGGAGGGTGAAAGGGGTGTAAGAGGGTGAAGGAGGGTGAAAGAGTGTGTAAGAGGGTGAAGGGGGGTGAAGGAGGGTGAAGGAGGGTGTAAGAGGGTGAAGGAGGGTGAAGGAGGTGAAGGAGGGTGAAAGAGGGTGTAAGAGGGTGAAGGGGGTGAAAGAGTGTGTAAGAGGGTGAAGGAGGGTGAAGGAGGGTGAAGGAGGGTGTAAGAGGGTGAAGGAGGGTGAAGGAGGGTGAAGGAGGGTGAAAGAGGGTGTAAGAGGGTGAAGGAGGGTGAAAGAGTGTGTAAGAGGGTGAAGGCGGGTGAAGGAGGGTAAAATAGGGTGTAAGTGGGTGAAGGAGGGTGAAAGAGGGTGTAAGATGGTGAAGAAGGGTGAAGGAGGGTGAAAGAGAGTGTAAGAGGGTGTAGGAGGGTGAAAGATGGTGAAGGAGGTTAAAGGAGGGTTAAGGAGGGTGAAAGAGGATGTAAGAGGGTGAAGGAGGGTGAAAGAGTGTGTAAGAGGGTGAAGGAGGGTGAAGGAGGGCGAAAGAGGATGTAAGAGGGTTGAAGGAGGGTGAAGGAGGGTGAAGGGAGGGTGTAAGAAGGTGTAAGAGGGTGAAGGAGGGTGAAGGAGAGTGAAGGAGGGTGAAAGAGAGTGTAAGAGGATGAAGGAGGGAGAAGGAGGGTGAAGGAGGGTGAAAGAGGGTGTAAGAGGTTGAAGGAGGGTGAAAGAGGGTGAAGGAGGGTGAAGGAGGGTGAAAGAGGGTGTAAGATGCTGTAAAAGGGTGAAGGAGGGTGAAGGAGAGTGTAATAAGGTGATGGAGGTTTAAGGAGGGTGAAAGAGGGTCTAAGAGAGTGAAGGAGGGTGAAGGAGGGTGAGGGAGTTTGAAAGAGGGTGAAAGAGGGTGTAAGAGGGTGAAGGAGGGTGAAAGAGGTTGTAATAGGTTGAAGGAGGGTGAAAGAGGGTGTAAGAGGGTGAAGGAGGGTGAAGGAGGGTGAAAGAGGGTGTAAGAGAGTGTAAGAGGGTGAAGGAGGGTGAAGGAGGGTGTAAGAGTGTCAAGGAGGGTGAAGGAGGGTGAAAGAGCGTCTAAGAGAGTGAAGGAGGGTGAAGGAGGGTGAAGGAGTTTGAAAGAGGGTGAAAGAGGGTGTAAGAGGGTCAAGGAGGGTGAAAGAGGGTGAAAGAGGGTGAAAGAGGGTGAAGGAGGGTGAAAGAGGCTGAAGGAGGGTGAAGGAGGGTGAAGGCGCGTGAAAGAGGGTGAAGGTGGGTGAGGGAGGGTGAAGGAGGGCAAAGGAGGGTGAAGGAGGCTGAAAGTGGATGATGGAGGGTGAAGGAGGGTAAAAGAGCGTGTAAGAGGGTGAAGGCAGGTGAAGGAGTGTGAAGGAGGGTGAAGGAGGGTGAAGGAGGGTGAAAGACGGTGTAAGAGGGTGTAAGAGTTTGTAAGAGGGTGTAAGAGGGTGAAGGAGGGTGAATGAGGGTGAAAGAGGGTGTAAGAAGGTTAAGGAGAGTGAAGGATTGTGAAGGAGGGTGAAGGAGGGTGAAAGAGTGTCGGAAGGTGAAGGAGGGTGAAAGAGGGTGTAAGAGGGTGAAGTAGGGTGAAGGAGGGTGAAAGAGCGTTTAAGAGGGTGAGGGCGGGTGAAGGAGGGTGAAGGAGCGTGAAAGAAGGTGTAAGAGGGTGAGGGAGGTTGAAGGAGGGTGAAGAGGGTGAAGGAGGGTGAAAGAGAGTGTAAGAGGGGTGAAGGAGGGTGTAAGAGGGTGAAGGAGGGTGAAGGAGAGTGAAAGAGGGTGGAGGAGGGTGAAGTAGCTTGAAGGAGGGTGAGGGAGGGTGAAAGAGGGTGCACGAGGATGAAGGAGGGTGAAGGAGGGTGAAAGAGGGTCTATGAGGGTGAGAGAGGGTGAGAGAGGGTGAAAGAGGGTGTAAGAGGGTGAAGGAGGGTGAAGGAGTGTGAAAGAGGGTTTAAGAGGGTGAAGGATGGTGAAAGCGTGTGTACGAGGGTGAAGGAAGGTGAAGGAGGGTACAAGAGGGTCTATCAAGGTGAAGGAGGGTGAAAGAGGGTGTAAGAGGGTGAAGGAGGGTGAAGGAGGGTGAAGGAGGTGAAGGAGTTTGAAGGAGTTTGAAGGAGGGTGAAGAAGGGTGAAAGAGAGTGTAAGAGGATGAAGGAGGGTGAAGACGGGTAAAAGAGGTTGAAGGAGGGTGAAGGAGGGTGAAGGAGGGTGAAGGCGGGTGAAAGAGGGTGAAGGAGGGTGAAGGGATGGTGAAAGAGGGTGAAGGAGGGTGAAGGAGGCTGAAAGAGGATGAAGGAGGGTGAAGGAGGGTGAAAGACGGTGTAACAGGGTGTAAGAGGGTGTAAGAGGGTGAAGGAGGGTGAAAGAGGGTGAAAGAGGGTTTAAGAGGGTGAAGTAGGTTGAAGGAGGGTGAAAGAGGGTTTAAGAGGGTGAAGTAGGGTGAAGGAGGGTGAAAGAGGGTTTAAGAGGGTGGAGGGTGAAGGAGGGTGAAAGAGGGTCTAAGAGGGTGAAGGAGGGTGAAGGAGGGTGAAAGAGGGTCTAAGAGAGTGAAGGAGGGTGAAGGAGGGTGAAGGAGTTTGAAAGAGGGTGAAAGAGGGTGTAAGAGGGTGAAGGAGGGTGAAAGAGGTTGTACAAGAGTGAAGGAGGGTGAAGGAGGGTGAAAGAGTGTGTAAGAGGGTGAAGGAGGGAAAAAGAGGGTGAAGGACGGTGAAGGAGGGTGAAGGAGGGTGAAGGAGGGTGAAAGACGGTGTAACAGGGTGTAAGAGGGTGTAAGAGGGTTAAGGAGGGTGAAGGATTGTGAAGGAGGGTGAAGGAGGGTGTAAGAGGGTGAAGTAGGGTGAAGGAGGGTGAAAGAGGGTTTAAGAGGGTGAGGGAGTGTGAAGGAGGGTGAAGGAGAGTGAAAGAGGGTGTAAGAGGGTGAAGGAGGGTGTAAGAGGGTGGAGGAGGGTGAAGGAGGGTGAAGGAGGGTGAAAGAGGGTGTAAGAGGGTGAAAGAGTGCGTAAGAGGGTGAAGGAGGTTGAAGGAGGGTAAAGGAGGGTTAAGGAGGGTGAAAGAGGGTGAAGGAGGGTGAAGGAGGGTGAAGGAGGGTGAAGGAGGGTGAAGGAGGGTGAAAGAGAGTGTAAGAGGATGAAGGAGGGAGAAAGAAGGTGAAGGAGGGTGAAAGAGGGTGTAAGAGGTTGAAGGAGTGTGAAGGAGGGCGAAAGAGGATGTAAGAGGTTGAAGGAGGGTGAAGGAGGGTGAAGGAGGGTGAAAGAGGGTGTAGAAGAGGGTGAAGGAGGGTGAAGGGAGGGTGAAGGAGGGTGAAGGAGGGTGAACGAGGGTGTAAGAAGTTGTAAGAGGGTGAAGGAGGGTGAAGGAGGGTGAAAGAGGGTGTAAGAGGTTGAAGGAGGGTGAAAGAGGGTCCAAGAGGGTGAAGGTGGGTGAAGGAGTGCGAAAGAGGTTGTAAGAGGTTGAAGGAGGGTGAAGGAGGGTGAAGGAGGGTGAAAGAGGGTGTAGAAGAGGGTGAAGTAGGGTGAAGGAGGGTGAACGAGGGTGTAAGAAGTTGTAAGAGGGTGAAGGAGGGTGAAGGAGGGTGAAAGAGGGTGTAAGAGGTTGAAGGAGGGTGAAAGAGGGTCTAAGAGGGTGAAGGTGGGTGAAGGAGGGTGAAAGAGGGTGTAAGATGCTGTAAAAGGGTGAAGGAGGGTGAAGGAGAGTGTAATAAGGTGATGGAGGTTTAAGGAGGGTGAAAGAGGGTCTAAGAGAGTGAAGGAGGGTGAAGGAGGGTGAAGGAGTTTGAAAGAGGGTGTACAAGAGTGAAGGAGGGTGAAGGGAGGGTGAAAGAGTGTGTAAGAGGGTGAAGGAGGGAGAAAGAGGGTGTACAAGAGTGAAGGAGGGTGAAGGAGGGTGAAAGAGTGTGTAAGAGGGTGAAGGAGGGAGAAAGAGGGTGAAGGACGGTGAAGGAGGGTGAAGGAGGGTGAAGGAGGGTGAAAGAGAGTGTAAGAGGATGAAGGAGGGTGAAAGGGGGTGAAGGAGGGTGAAGGAGGGTGAAGGAGGGTGATGGAGGGTGAAGGAGGGTGAAAGAGGATGTAATAGGTTGAAGGAGGGTAAAAGAGGGTGTAAGAGAGTGAAGGAGGGTGAAGGAGTGTGAAGGAGGGGTGAAGGAGGGTGAAAGAGGGTGTAAGAGGGTGAAGTAGGGTGAAGGAGGGTGAAAGAGGGTGAAAGACGGTGTAAGAGGGTGTAGAGTTTGTAAGAGGGTGTAAAAGGGTGAAGGAGGGTGAATGAGGGTGAAAGAGGATGTAAGAAGGTTAAGGAGGGTGAAGGATTTTGAAGGACGGTGAAGGAGGGTGAAAGAGTGTCGGAGGGTGAAGGAGGGTGAAAGAGGGTGTAAGAGGGTGAAGAAGGGTGAAGGAGGGTGAAAGAGGGTTTTAGAGGGTGAGGGCGGGTGAAGGAGGGTGAAGGAGCGTGAAAGAAGGTGTAAGAGGGTGAGGGAGGTTGAAGGAGGGTGTAAGAGGGTGAAGGAGGGTGAAAGAGAGTGTAAGAGGGTGAAGGAGGGTGAAAGAGGGTGTAAGAGGGTGAAGGAGGGTGAAGGAGGGTGAAAGAGAGTGTAAGAGGGTGAAGGAGGGTGATGGAGGGTGAAGGAGGGTGAAGGAGTGTGAAGGAGGGTAAAAGAGGGTGTAAGATTGTGAAGGAGGGTGAAGGAGTGTGAAGGAGGGTGAAGGAGGTTGAAAGACGGTGTAACAGGGTGTAAGAGGGTGTAAGAGGGTTAAGGAGGGTGAAGGATTGTGAAGGAGGGTGAAGGAGGGTGTAAGAGGGTGAAGGAGGGTGTAAGAGGGTGAAGGAGGGTGAAGGAGGGTGAAGGAGGGTGAAAGAGTGTGTAAGAGGGTGAAGGAGGGTGAAGGAGGGTGAAGGAGGGTGAAGGAGGGTGTAAGAGGGTGTAAGAGGGTGAAGGAGGGTGAAGGAGGGTGAAGGAGGGTGAAAGAGGGTGTAAGAGGGTGAAGGAGGGTGAAAGAGTGTGTAAGAGGGTGAAGGAGGGTGAAGGAGGGTGAAGGAGGGTGTAAGAGGGTGAAGGAGGGTGAAGGAGGGTGTAAGAGGTTGAAGGAGGGTGAAAGAGGGTGAAGGAGGGTGAAGGAGGGTGAAAGAGGGTGTAAGATGCTGTAAAAGGGTGAAGGAGGGTGAAGGAGAGTGTAATAAGGTGATGGAGGTTTAAGGAGGGTGAAAGAGGGTCTAAGAGAGTGAAGGAGGGTGAAGGAGGGTGAGGGAGTTTGAAAGAGGGTGAAAGAGGGTGTAAGAGGGTGAAGGAGGGTGAAAGAGGTTGTAATAGGTTGAAGGAGGGTGAAAGAGGGTGTAAGAGGGTGAAGGAGGGTGAAGGAGGGTGAAAGAGGGTGTAAGAGAGTGTAAGAGGGTGAAGGAGGGTGAAGGAGGGTGTAAGAGTGTCAAGGAGGGTGAAGGAGGGTGAAAGAGCGTCTAAGAGAGTGAAGGAGGGTGAAGGAGGGTGAAGGAGTTTGAAAGAGGGTGAAAGAGGGTGTAAGAGGGTCAAGGAGGGTGAAAGAGGGTGAAAGAGGGTGAAAGAGGGTGAAGGAGGGTGAAAGAGGCTGAAGGAGGGTGAAGGAGGGTGAAGGCGCGTGAAAGAGGGTGAAGGTGGGTGAGGGAGGGTGAAGGAGGGCAAAGGAGGGTGAAGGAGGCTGAAAGTGGATGATGGAGGGTGAAGGAGCGTAAAAGAGCGTGTAAGAGGGTGAAGGCGGGTGAAGGAGTGTGAAGGAGGGTGAAGGAGGGTGAAGGAGGGTGAAAGACGGTGTAAGAGGGTGTAAGAGTTTGTAAGAGGGTGTAAGAGGGTGAAGGAGGGTGAATGAGGGTGAAAGAGGGTGTAAGAAGGTTAAGGAGAGTGAAGGATTGTGAAGGAGGGTGAAGGAGGGTGAAAGAGTGTCGAAAGGTGAAGGAGGGTGAAAGAGGGTGTAAGAGGGTGAAGTAGGGTGAAGGAGGGTGAAAGAGCGTTTAAGAGGGTGAGGGCGGGTGAAGGAGGGTGAAGGAGCGTGAAAGAAGGTGTAAGAGGGTGAGGGAGGTTGAAGGAGGGTGTAAGAGGGTGAAGGAGGGTGAAAGAGAGTGTAAGAGGGTGAAGGAGGGTGTAAGAGGGTGAAGGAGGGTGAAAGAGGGTGTAAGAGGGTGAAGGAGGGTGAAGGAGGGTGAAGGAGGGTGTAAGAGGGTGTAAGAGGGTGAAAGAGGGTGAAAGAGGGTGAAAGAGGGTGTAAGAGGGTGTAAGAGGGTGAAGGAGGGTGAAGGAGGGTGAAGGAGGGTGAAGGAGGTTGAAAGAGGGTGAAGGGGGGTGAAGGAGGGTGAAAGAGGGTGAAAGAGGGTGAAAGAGGGTGAAAGAGGGTGAAGGCGGGTGAAATAGGGTGAAGGAGGGTGAAGGAGGGTGAAGGAGGGTGAAGGAGGGTGAAGGAGGGTGAAGGAGGGTGAAGGCGGGTGAAAGAGGGCGACAGAGGGTGAAGGAGGGTGAAGGAGGGTGAAGGAGGGTGAAGGCGGGTGAAAGAGGGCGAAAGAGGGTGAAAGAGGGTGAAGGAGGGTGAAGGCGCGTGAAAGAAGGTGAAAGAGGGTGAAAGAGGGTGAAGGAGGGTGAAGGAGGATGAAGGAGGGTGAAAGAGGGTGAAGGAGGCTGAAAGAGGATGAAACCCTGTGGGAAGTGTTGGTTATTTGTATGGACATAACAGGACAAGTGACGCAATGGGACTCATTGAAATTTGACACCCATGAATACACAGCGTGACTGAACGGGATACTGTTCTCCTACACATCCAAGACAGGTTGTTTTTTGAAACATGGATTCATCAGGAAAATAGACAAGTTTCTTATTTGACAAGGAATAGATTAGTGGTGGAAGAAGAGAAATCAAAATTATCCACGATCAGTCTGACACAAGTCTTGAAAGATGGACATCAGAATCTACATTCTTCTGCTTCATCTGCTCTTACGACGGATGAGTTGATAATTTACTCATTTTATTCATGAACAACTAGATCTATTCAATTGTGTAATTCCAAACTCCCTCTAGCTTTGAGAACACAAGAGAGAAGAGTAGGTGATATGACCTGCCCAGCCACTCAGTAAGATGAGGCTAAATTTATATATCAGCCCCATCCCTCCATAACCTTCAAGCTTCTAGGTCCCCAGATCACCAACAACCTGTCCTGGTCCCTCCACGTCGACGCTATAGTTAAGAAAACCCACCAACCCCTCTACTTTCTCAGGAGGCTAAGGAACTTGGCTTATCCACTTACCAATGACTCTCACCAATTTTTTTTTAACAGATGCACCACAGGATATATCACAGCTTGGTATGGCTCCTGCTCTGACCAAGACCACAAGAAGCTACACAGAGTCGTGAACATGGTCCAATCCATCACGCAAACCAGCCTCCCATCCATTGACTCTGTCTACACTTCCCGCTGCCTCGGAAAAGCAGCCAGCATAATCAAGGACCCCACGTACCCCGGACATTCTCTCTTCCACCTTCTTGTATTGGGAAAACGGTACAAAGGTCTGAGGTCACATACCAACCAACTCAAGAACAGCTTCTTCCCTGCTGCCATCGGACTTTTGAATGGACCTACCTCATATTAAGCTGATCTTTCTCTACACCCTAGCTGTGACTGTAACACTATATTCTGCCCCTATCCTTTCCTTCTCCTCTATGTACTTTATGAACGGCATGATTTGCCTGTATAGTATGCAGGAAACAATACTTTTCACTGTATCCCAAAGCATGTGACAATAATAAATCAAATCAAAGACCCCAAAACCTCCATACCCCAAAACCTATCAATCCCAGTCTTTCATATACTCAACTGATTATCCATAACCTTCTAGAGGATTCCAAAGATCCGTAAGACGCTAAGTAAAGAAATTCCTCATATCCTAACTGCCAACAACTTATCATGAGACCATGATTCCAAGTTCCCCAACTCTGACAAACATCTACCCTCTCAAATGAAGACATTCCAACAAGATTACCTCTCATTCCTCTACACTCCAGAGTATGGGTGTATTGTACTAATTTTCTCCCCTCAGATAGTCCTTTTCACCTTAGGAATAAATCAAGTGAACCATGGGTGGCACGATGGTTAGCACTGCTGCCTCACAGAGACCCGGGTTCAATTCCGAGTTCAGGTCAGTCTGTGCAGAGTCTGCACGTTCTCCCCGTGTCTGCGTGGGTTTCCTCGAGGTGCTATGGTTTCCTCCCACAGTCCGAAAGACGTGCTGGTTAGGTGCATTGGCTGTGCTAAATTCTCCCTCAGTGTACCCGAACAGGCACCGGAGTGTGGCTACTAGGGGATTTTCACAGCAACTTCATTGCAGTGTTAATGTAAGCCTACTTGTGACATTACTAAATACATTTTAAAAAAATGATAATCTCAATTCCTTTAGGACAAGCATCCTTCCTCAGTTAAGGACACCAAAGCTGTACACAATACTCCGTGTAGTCTCACCAAAACCCTATATAATTATTAATCTCCAACCACCTTGCAATAAAGGCTAACGGATCAGTTGCCTTCCTAATTGACTTGTTGTACATGTATGTTAAACTTGAACTTTATTTGTTAGTCACAAGTAAGGCTTACATTAACACTGCAATGAAGTTACTGTGAAATTCCCCTAGTCGCCACACTACGGCGTATGTTTGGGTCAATCCACCTAACCAGCACATCTTTCGGAATGTGGGAGGAAACCAGAGCACCCAGAGGAAACCCACACAGACACGGGGAGAATGTGCAAACTCCACACAGACAGTGACCCAAGCCAGGAATCGAACCTGGGATCCTGGCCCTGTGAGGCAGTAGTCCTAACCACTGTACCACCGTGCCATCCTTTAAATATTGTTTGTTATACAGACCTTTTTAACATTCAATCACAGGATCATAGAGTCTGCAGCAAGGTGCACTTTTAAATAATTCTATTACTTAGAATAGAACATATTAAAATTGATTCCAATTATCAAAGTTAATTTCCTAGCCCCGAAATGGCCAGTCAGTTGTAACCATCCAATATCTCACTATACAATGTGTAACAGAGATACTGAAACACATTTGGAGAGAAAAAAGAGGGGAATCAAACAAGTGATTGGAAGGGAATATCTAATTGAATATTGGACTCTCCAAGTGCCAAGGTAATTAAGTGCAACTTGCCTACATGGGGTAAATAGAATGGGTGGATTAACAATCAGTGGAAACTCGTTACTGGGGAACAATGTTCTCCAATCGAATTGACACCAAGTCAATTAACGATTATTGCAGGGGAGTGAATAAATGGCGAGAGGTCTAAACGGGTTTCTTAGTTATTTTCTATTCGGAAGCGATAGGGCAGGAATATAGGACATGGTGTGAGTGCTATCCCCTCAATTCTTCCTTCTTGGTGAGCAAGTTAAAGACTTTTCCTTCTCCAACTATGAGAAAGGTTTGATAGTGATTGTCTTGTTGCAAAAAAAGAAGTGGCGTTTTCGATTAATCGTCTTGTCCTACGTTTGTCCATCACGGCGAGGGGAAATAATGAAATGTTTGTCTATCAAATCTAGCTAGATTATTGGGGTGAAGTAAGCAACAGTGGAACGCCTAACCAAATATACTAGGCGTGATACACCGCTAGTGTATCTGTAAAATATCAATTTCTGAATGTAAGTTACTTTTTCGCCCCCAAAAAAACAACTTTTGGGGAAATGCATGTTGGTTTCCTTTTACCTTCAGCGGGATTGCACAGGTGTATCCGTAATGTCGATCCATGCTGGTGGTTTAGTGTTAACACCTGCAAACTTTAATTCGGGTCTTCCATTATTATTGGCGATTGTTTTCTGCCAGACAGTTTTTGTTTAAGTTGTACAATTATAATTTCAGGAAAAATGTTGCCCCTTCAGCTTTTCCTTGTCGCATTTTACTGTTTGTTTTTCCATACACTGTTCCCTCTTGAACATGTTCTAAATTTTCTTTAAATATTTAAAAGGTTTTTGTTACTTGCATCAATTTTTAAAAGGTGGGCTAGCATCATAGTAAAATGCTTTTAAACTTTCTCCTCTCCGCTCCTAAACGTTTGAGTATAGTTTAATGGGAGACCTGTGGTGTGATGGTAACATTGTTGGACTCATCCCAGACACAAAACATGGGTTCAAATTCCACTTTAGCAGCTGGAGGCATTTAACTTCAGTCAATAACCAATCTGGAATATAAAACTAGTATCAGTAATCATCAATTGTCATTCAAAAAAAGCCATCTTTGCTAATGTCCTTTAGGGAAGGAAATCTGCCATTATTACCTGGTCTGATGTGGAGATGCTGGCGTTGGACTGGGGTGGGCACAGTAAGAAGTCTCTCAACACCAGGTTAAAGTCCAGCAAGTTTATTTGGAATCATGAGCTTTTGGAGTGCTGATCCTTCATCAGGTGCCTGAGGTAAATTCATCACCTGATGAAGGAGCAATGCTCCAAAAGCTCATGATTCAAAATAGACCTGTTGGACTTTAACCTGGTATTGAGACTTCTTGCTGTTATCTGGTTTGGTTTGCATGTGACTCCTGAAAGATGCCAGTGTGTTGGCTCTTGACTACCCTCTGAAACCACTCAGTTCAATGGCAATTGGGGATAGTCAACAAATTTTTTAACCCATTTGTGGGACATGGGTGTTGCCAGCTGGCCAGCATTTATTGCCCGTCCCCAGTTGCCCTTGAAAACTGAGTGGCTAGGCCATTTCAGTGGCAATTGAGCCAACAAGTTGTGGCTCTGGAGTCGTGTGTGGGGCAGACCAGGTTAGCACAGCAGATTTCCTTCCCTCAAGGAATTGAGGAGGAACTTCTTCACCCAAAGAGTTGTGAATGTGTGGAATTCCCTGCCCAGTGAAGCAGTTGAGGCTACCTCATTGAATGTTTTTAAGGCAAGGATAGATACATTTTTGAACAGTAAAGGAATTAAGGGCTTGGGTAAGTGGAGCGGAGTCCATGAAAAGATCAACCATGATCTTATTGAATGGCAGAGCAGGCTTGAGAGGCCAGATGGCCTGCTCCTAGTTCTTGTGTTTTAAATTACATTAGTGAACCAGATAGGTCTTTCTGACAATCGGCAATGGTTTTGTGGTCGTCAGTAAATTCTTAATTCCAGATATTTTTATTGAATTAAAATTCCAGCATCTGCTGCAGCGCAATTCGAACCCAAGTCTCCCAGAACAGTAGCTGAGTTTCTGGATTAATAGTCTAGTGATAATACGGCTAGGCCAGTGCCTCCACTTGGTGGCCCAACCAATGATGCTCAACTCCTGAAAGATAAATAAGGTTAGGTGTTGGCTGAGTTTCCAGTGACTAGAAGGAGCCTCTGACTTTTACAGTGTAGAAGAAGCTAAATTGGTAGTGCTTGGTGGCTTGCTCTCCCTTCTGCTGTTAGAAGGCTCCCATTGTAAGGAACCAAAGAGGTAATGCGGGAAAATCTCAGCAGGTCTGGCAGCATCTGTAAGGAGAAAAAAGAGCTGACGTTTCGAGTCCAGATGGCCCTTTGTCAAAGCTAAAAGGCAGAGAAAGTGGGAGATATTTATACTGCAGGGGGAGGGAATGAAAGATGAGTCATAGCCACAGAAACCAAGGGGAAAGGCTGCTACTGGCAGTCCATAGAGAATTGTAAGGAAACTGATCACTTCCTCTGAGCACAAATCTTTATCCTTTAGCCCTTGGGTCCAGTATTCAGAACAAAAATTACACACAGGAACAGGCCCTTCGGCCTTCCAAGCCTGCACTGACCATGCTGCCCGATGGAACTAAAACCCCCTACCCTTCCAGGGACCATATCCTTCTCCCCATCCTATTCATGTATTTGCCCAGACGCTCCTTAAAAGTCACCGTTGTATCTGCTTCCACTGCCAACCCTGGCAGCAAGTTCCAGACACCCACCACCCTCTGTATATTTTAAAGTGCCTTGTACATCTCCTTTAAACCTTGCCCCTCGCACCTTAAACCTTTTAAAGGCATGGATAGATTTTTGAACAGTAAAGGAATTAAGGGTTATGGTGAGCGGGCGGGTAAGTGGAGCTGAGTCCACCAAAAGATCAGCATGATCTTATTGAATGGTGGGGCAGGATCGAGGGGCCAAATGGCCTACTCCTGCTCCTAGTTCTTGTGTTCTTAACCTATGCCCCCTAGTAATTAGACAAGTTGTTTCTATTTGTTCACTAGCGCCTTGTGTTGGTTGAATATAATTGGCCTGTTGGGTAGTGTTGATGCTTCGTGGGTGCATATCTTTGCAAATCAAAACCATTCCATAGAAGTAATTTTGGACTCTAACTTTTTTCTCTCCACGAATACTGCTGAGATTTGGCGGTACTTAATGTTCGAGTTTAAACCAAATAATTAAAATTTGAAGAATTGAGACCACTTTTATCAAATGCGCACAACACCTAGAAACAGTTAAACGTTTTTGAATAGTGAGTGGGGTGCAGCTGACTGTAGCAGCATTCTCTCTTTGGTCTTTTGTGCTCCATTTAATGATTTTAAATTGCAGGTTGTAGTTTTGTTGATTTTAATCTTGGGCTGTTGGCCAAGTGTTCAAACTTAAAATTAAGTTTGATTGTTGACTTGTGTTAACACTTTGATTTTGGTTAATTGTCACATGTATTAGCATGCAGTGAAAAGTATTGTTTCTTGCGCACTATACAAAGTATACTCTTCATAGAGAAGGAAAGGAGTGTGTGCAGAATGTAGTGTTCATCATAGTTGGGGTGTAGAGAAAGATCAACATAATGCAAGGTAAGGTCATTCAAATGGCAGCAGGGAAGAAGCTGTTCGAGTCAGTTGGTACGTGACCTCAGACTCTTGTATCTTTTTCCTGAAGGTGGAAGAGGATGTCCAGGGTGCATGGGGTCCTTAATTATGCTGGCTGCTTTGCCAGGGCAGCAGCAAGTGTAGACTGTCAATGAATGGGAGGCCGGTTTGCGTGATGGATTGGGCTACATTCTCAATCTTTTGTAGTTCCTTGCAGTTTTGGGCAGAGCAGAAGCCATATCAAGCTGTGATGCACCATAGAAAGCATTCTTTCTGGTTGTATCTGTAAAAGTTGCTGAGAGTTGTAGCTGACATGCCAAATTTCCCTAGTCTTTGGAGAAGGTCGAGATGTTGCTGGGCTTAACTATAGTGACGGCATGGGGGTGGGAACCAGGACAGGTTGTTGGTGATCTGGACACCTAAACTTGAAGCTCTCGACCATTTCAACTTCACTGATGTAGACAGGGGCTTTGTGCTCTAAGCTTCCTGATGTTGATGGCAATCTCCATTTTGTTGACATTGAGGGAGAGATTGTCACCACACCAGTTCACCAGATTCTCTCTCATTCCTGTTCTATCTTGTCATTGCTTGAGATCCAATGAAGTTACTGTGAAAATCCCCTAGTTGCCACACTCTGGCACCTGTTCAGGTACACTGAGGGAGAATTTAGCATGGCCACTGCACCCTAACCAGCACGTCTTGTGGCCTGTGGAAGGAAACTGGAGTACCCAGAGGAAACCCACAGACGGGGGAGAATGTGCAGACTTCACACGGACAGTGACCCAAGTCTGGAATCAAACCCAGGTCCACAGTTAACTGCCATGCACCAATGAGTGTTTGCAGAGCAGGTGGCCCCAATAATATCCATTTGTGGTCTAACTTCAATCTGGCAAAATAAAAGTGCCATTGTAAACTTTTGGAATTGGATTTAAGGAATGCCATTTAACTAAGTTTTTCAGTTATATTTTGGGTCTTCCAGTTCTCTTTCAGTTTTGCTTGGCATTTCATTCAGTGTGGATGTATAATTAATATTAATCATGCATTTAAAATGCTCATGCGGTGACCCCAAATGTACAATGCAAAAATACTCATATCACCTAAAAAGAGGTCAACTTTTTCCTGATGAAGTTTATTGTAATTTCACTTTCTCCCTACAGAAAGTTGATCTAAAGACAGGATAATATTCGTCAAGTGCTGTAATTTTATTTTGAGGCCAATTGCCCATATGGGTGACATGGTGGCACAGTGGTTAGCACTGCTGTCTCAGCACCAGGATCTGGGTTCGATTCCTGGCTTGGGACACTGTGCAGAATCTGCACGTTCTCCCTGTCTCTGCATGGGTTTCCTCCCACAGTTCAAAAGATGTGCTGGTTAGATGCATTGGCCACGCTAAATTCTCCCTCGGTGTACCTGAACAGATGCCGGAGTGTGGTGACTAGGGGATTTTCACAGTAGCTTCATTGCAGTGTTAATGTAAGCCTACTTGTGGCACTAAAAATGAACGTGATAGGGATGGGCTATAAATGCTGGCCAGCCAGTGACACCCATGTCCCATGAATGATTTTTTTTTTAAAAAAGCACTTGGAGGTGGGTACGGAAGAGGTTTTCCAAGATGTTGCCTGGAATGGGGTATTTCAGCTTTGAGACTGGTTTTGAATTATAGGAGGAAACTGGAACACCTGTTTGGATTGTTTTAAAAGGCAAAGGGGGACATAATTGGGGTGTATGGATCGGGTGAGATGGAGCTGCTGTTCTCAATCATGGGGGGGAATAGTTTTGGGGTAAGGGGCAGGATTAGAGGGGGGAAATAATCACTTAAGGTGGTGGAATCTGAAATACACTGCCTATAAATATATAAATATATATGCATGCACTTCATTCAAGGATATGTTTAGTGTGCCTTTAGTGGTAGCTATTGTCAGACTCTCTGGACTGAAGGGCCTTTTTCTACACTCTGACTCTGTGCACCTCCTCCCTGCTATGAGCTGCAATTTTATTTTCTCCCCTGCCCCACTAGTTAGCCACCTCTTCAAATTCACCAATGTCAATGCCAGTTTGAGCAGGAATTCTTTTCCTGAATTGCTGTTTGGTTTTAGAATTGCTACCTTCTATTTATAATTATCAATATTGTCTGAGATCCTGTATTGATCATCCAGGGTACCAGTGGGCTATAAACAACTTTTTTTTTTTATTATTCAAAGGTCTACTGAGAATGATTTACACAGGTTGAGCCAGACTTGAATAAAGCAAATAATGAAGCAGCAGTGTGGTCCTAAAATGCACTTTCTTCTGCTTGCTGTGTATGTGGCTATCGGTAAGTATTTTGCGACTTGCTTGCTTAATATTGCAGTCTGTGTCAAATGGCCTCCAAAGATTTGGGCACAAAAGGAATGTTTATTGTCCTTCAGAAGTTTTGTAATATTGAATCTGCTTTTCTTGCATAAAAGCTGGATTAATTAACACCAATTCACTTGAACAAATTGAAAATAAAGAACAAAGTACAGCACAGGAAAAGGCCCTTCGACCCTCCAAACCCATGCCAGTCATGATGCCTTAATTAAACTTTTTTTAAAAAAAAATCTTCTGCCCTTACTCGGTCTATATACCTCTATTCCCTCCCTATTTGTGTACCCATCTAGATGTCTCAAATGTTGCTAATGTGCCTGCTTCCACCTCTGGCAGCATGTTCCAGGCCCCCACCAACCTCTAGGGCATCTCCCTTAAACTCTCCCTCTTCTCCTCTTTCCCCCCCCTCCCCTTCACCTTGAACCCATGCCCCTTGTAATTGACACTTCCACCCTGGGTGAAAAAGCCTCTGACTATCCACCTGTCTATGCCCCTCATAATTTTGTAGTCTTCTATCAGGTGTCTCCTCAACCTCTGTCTTTCCAGTGACAACAATCTTGGTTTATTCAACCTCTCCTCATAGCCAACACCCTCAAGACCAGGCAACATCCTGGTGAACCTTTGTACTCTCTCCAAAGCTTCCACGTCCTTCTGGTAGTGTGGCGACCAGAACTGCACACAATGCTCCAAATGTGGCCTAACCAACAGCTGCAACATGATTTCTCAACTCTTGTACTCAATGCCTCAGCTGATGAAGGCAAGCATGCCATGTGCCTTAATCATGTTGGCAACCTGTGTTGCCACTTTTGGGGAACTGTAGACCTGCACACCCAGGTCCCTCTGTCTCTAAGGGTTTGGCCATATACAGTATAATTCACACAGGCTTCAGCTTTCACTTGGATGTTGTGATTGCCAGAGCAGATCAGGATGTCTAGTTGAATGTCCAAGGATGGTGGTTTGATGGTCTCTTGTTGAAATGTCTTTGTATGGCTGAAATGTTACTTAGCAGCCCAAGACTGGTCTTGCTGCAGCCCAAGACTGGTCTTGCTGCATTTGGACATGGACTGCCTTAGTAGCTGAGGAGTTGGAATTGTGAATGGTGCTAAATGTTGTGCAGTCATCAGTGAACATCCCCACTTCTGATGGAGGGAAGGTCCTTGATGAAGCAGCTGAAGATGGTTGGGCCTGGCGTCTACCCTGAGGAACCCCGATAATGGTCTGAAATGAGATAAATGACATCCAACCACCACAACCATCTTCCCTTGGGTTGCAAGTTTCCCCATTGACTTGCCAGAACTCCTTGATGCCATACTCAAGTCTACTCCTTTCCTCTGCTATTCAGGTTTTGAACCAAGGTTGTAGTAAGACCAAGAAGCTGCGACCCTGGCGCTGTGACCCTGGCAGAACCCCAGACAGTGTCAATGAGCAAGTCATTGCTAACTCAATGCTGCATGCTGGCACTAGTGAAGACTCATTCCATCACTGCTGATAGAGCAGACTTGGGCAATAACTGGGTTGAATTTTCCTATTTGTGACACACCTGGGTACTTTCCCATATCTGGTTAGATGCAGGTGTTGGAGCTGCACTGGAACAGCTTGGCTAAAGGTATGCAAGTTCTGGAGTACAAATCTTCAATACTATTGCTGAAGTGTCCAGTGCCTTCAGCTGTTCATGTTAGTGGAATGAATGAGATTGGTTGAACTGGCACCTGATGCTGGGGCCCTCCAGAATACTATTCACTTGCACAAACAGTCCTTTGCCACCATGCCTTTGGATAGTTATTTGTATTACTATGTCTAACTTGGGCTCCAGGATAGGCTTTCCTCTGCGGCCTTGCCTTCCACTGCATCTTTCTTTTCTTCATACCTCCCTCCAGTCGTACATAAAGGTGCCCTTCAAACTCCCAACTTTGACCTTCCATTCCATCTACTAAAATGACTCTTGTCGTCCATATTCCCAGCCAAACTTGGTGAGGGATCTCATTAGCATTTTATACCATCCAGCCAGAGGCTAATCATGGAATCCCTACAGTGCAGAAGGAAGCCATTTGGCCTATCAAGTTGGCACCAACCAGAATCCCACTAAGGCCATAATTGACATATTTAGCCCATTAGTACCCCTGACACTAAAGGGGGCAATTTAGCATAGCCAATCAACCTAATCTGGGGTCATCTTTGGACTGTGGGAGGAAATCCATGCAGACATGGGGAGAACGTGCAAACTCCATACAGTCACCAAAGGCTGGAATTGAACCTGGGTCCCTGGTGCTGAGGCAGCAGTGCTAACCACTGCCACCATGCTGCCCCCTGTAACTCAGTTAGTGTAACTCCACTGTTCAGAGGCAGAAAGTAGGAAACTAGAGACCAGTTTCCCATCTATAGTTGGGAAACGTCCGAGTCCATTAAGGAGGTAGTAATGGGATATTTGGCAAGTCCGTCAGTCAGCATGGTTTTATGAAGGATAAATGTTTTAATTTGCTAGAGTTCTTTGAAGATGTATCAAGCAAAGCAGATAATGGTGGTCCTGTAGATGTAGTGTATCTGGACTTTTAAAGGCATTTGATAAGGTGCTGTACACAAGGTAAGATCTCACAGGGTTGGGGTAATACACTCTCTTGGATAGAGGATTGGCTAACTGAGTGGGAATCGATGGGGTATTTTCTGGTTGGCATGCTGTTAACCAGTGGTGTGCCACTGGGTTCAGCCCTGTGGGTTTTTGGTGGGGGAGGGGGAGAAAAGAGAAGGAAAATTAACAATTTACAATAACTTGGACGCAGGGATAGAATATAGCTAAATTTGCAGATGGCATTAAAATAGGTGGGAAAGCAAGTTGCAGAAGAGATTTGAAATGGGATATGGACAAGTTAGATGAATGGACCAAATTTTGACAATGGAATTTAACATCAGTAAAGTTGGCTGCTTTGGTCAGAGGGGAAAAAAGGCAACTTGCCTAAATGGATGAGGAACTTCAGAATGCTTTGGTGTAGAGGGATCAGGGTGTCCTTGAACATAGCAGAAAGCTGGCATGCAGGTGGAGTAGGCAATAAGGAAGACAAATGCAAGTGCTGTTGCAACTGTGTAGGGCACTGTTTAAAGTCTTAGTGTCGCATGTAGGTTTTAACACACTGCAATGAAGTTACTGTGAAAATCCCCTAGTTGTCACGCTCCAGCATCTGTTCGGGTACACTGAGGGAGAATTTAGCATGGCCAGTGCACCCAACCGACATGTCTTTTGGACTGTGGGAGCACAGTGGTTAGCACTGCTGCTTCACAGCTCCGGGGTCCTGGGTTCGATTCCCGGCTCGGGTCACTGTCTGTGTGGAGTTTGCACATGCTCCTCGTGTCTGCGTGGGTTTCCTCCGGGTGCTCTGGTTTCCTCCCACAGTCCAAAGATGTGCAGGTTAGGTTGATTGGCCATGCTAAAATTGCCCCTTAGTGTCCTGGGATGCGTAGGTTAGAGGGATTAGTGGGTAAAATATGTGGGGGTAGGGCCTGGGTGGGATTGTGGTCGGTGCAGACTCGATGGGCCGAATGGCCTCCTTCTGCACTGTAGGGTTTCTATGTTTCTATGTTTCACTCAGAGGGAACCCATGCAAGCATGTGGAGTCTGCATGATCACCATCGGTCACTGGTGAGACTGTATCTGGAGTACTGTGCACAGTTTGGGTCACTTTACTTGAAGGATGTAAATGCATTGGAGAAAGTTCACTAGTTTGTTTCCAGGGATGACCGACTTGTAAAGAAGAGCTATTGATCAGTTAGGCCTAAACTTGCTGGAGTTTAGAAAAATAATGTGGGGATTGACAGGGTCGTCGTAGAGCAGATGTTCCCCTTGTTGGACATTTGAGAATAAGGTCATAGTTTCAGGCTTAGGGGTGGCAGACTGAAAATGGATGAGGTGGAATTACTTCATTTAAAGGGTCATGAATCTGGAGTTCCCTACTCCTGAGTGTGGTGTGTGCTGGAATGCAAATTTGGGGAGATGTATAGGTTTTTAATTAGTTGGTCAGTTATAGAGAATGGACAGGAAAGTGGAGATGAAATTAGCCATGATCATATTGAATGGCAGAGCAGGCCTGAGGACCTGAATTGGTGATTTCCTGCCCCTTTAGGTTGGCACAGTGGTTAGCACTGCTGCCTCAGTGCCATGGACCTGGGTTCAATTTGGGCATCAGGTCACTGGAGTTTGCACATTCTCCCTGTGTCTGTGTGGGTTTCCTCTAGGCTCCAGTTTCCTCCCACACTCCAACTGGCCATGCTAACTTGCCCCTTAGTGTTGGGGGGGGCTTAGCAGAGCAAATATCTAGGATTATGGAAAAGGGCCTGGGTAGGATGCTAGTTGGTGCAGGCTGGATGGATCAAATGACCTCTGCACTGTAGGGAATCTGATATTCTAGGTTCTTGGTGAAGGACCTAGTTGGCTTTCTAAAACACCCAATCTCCCTGTGCCAATTTGAGCATCAGTGTTTATTCATAAATGAATATATCATATTTGACCTGTTGGTTGTTTCTATTTAAATGTCTCAAGGAATGAGTTTTTAAGATTATTATTGCAGTCTCTTTTCTCTTTCTAGGAGGTCTCCTTGGAGTCCCAGTGGATGAGGACCCTTTAAGTCAACTGTCTGTAAATACTCCAGTTAAGATGCATGCTCTAAAGGAGCAGACATTGCCTTCCATCGCACCCCTACTGAGTACAGCGTCAACTCCAGAACACTCATTAATTCCATCCACAGCAAGAGATGATGGGACACAAGGGTTTCAACTTGTTGGCAAATCTCTAGCTGGAAGTATCGATGACCATGGCGGTGGAGTAATGGGAACAAGCACTGCATCTGGAAAAGAGAGAGCATCCACTTCTAGCAAACATTCACTTCATGACTTGGTGTCTACACAGCCAACAGAAATGGCATTAGACCACTTTGGCAAACATATAATTGACATGAGGGTAAAATCTTTGGATTTGGTGTCTGCAAAGCCTTTCTTGCCTGGGTCTGAAGTCACCAGTGAAGATGAGGATCCATCTTGGTACAGTGAGGTGACCACTTCTATATTTACATTTTCAAACCAGCCTCCATTACCTAGTGTAAAAATCAAGTTCCAAAATTCATCGATGTTTAACCATACCCATCTATTTGGTGAAACGGAGTTGCGTACCTTGTCTTCAGAAGTTGCTGAATCTGACACTTTCAAACCGACATCAGTCGGACAAATAATTGAGACACAATCAGGATCTGTGTTGTCTGAAACTATTTCAACACGCCAAGCATTTGGCGCAGAGTCAGATGTCGCTGTGTATTCGGAAACTAATACAACCAGTTTCCGTTCAGATGTATTTAAACGGCCCACTACATCTTGGTGGTCTTCTGGGTCACCCAGTGGTTCAAAGGACAGCTGGCAATTGCCAGATGTTCTGGAGGGTGAAAATTCAGTTCCTCCTTCTGTTGGGCCTCCAGATGTTTCTGAAGATGGATACTCCACAGCTGCCTCATCTGTTGGGACCAACTGGCCTCCAGATGCGTCTGAAGATGTATTCTCCTCGGCTGCCTCATCCACAGCTGCCTCATCTGTTGGGACCAACTGGCCTCCAGATGTTTCTGAAGATGGATACTCCACAGCTGCCTCATCTGTTGCCAACTGGCCCCCAGATGTGTCTGAAGATGGATACTCCACAGCTGCCTCATCCACAACTGCCTCATCTGTTGGGACCAACTGGCCTCCAGATGTATCTGAAGATGGATACTCCACAGCTGCCTCATCTGTTGCCAACTGGCCCCCAGATGTGTCTGAAGATGGATACTCCACAGCTGCCTCATCCACAACTGCCTCATCTGTTGGGACCAACTGGCCTCCAGATGTATCTGAAGATGGATACTCCACAGCTGCCTCATCTGTTGCCAACTGGCCCCCAGATGTGTCTGAAGATGGATACTCCACAGCTGCCTCATCCACAACTGCCTCATCTGTTGGGGCTAACTGGCCTCCAGATGTTTCTGAAGATGGATACTCCACAGCTGCCTCATCTGTTGGGACCAACTGGCCTCCAGATGCATCTGAAGATGTATTCTCCTCGGCTGCCTCATCCACAACTGCCTCATCTGTTGGGACCAACTGGCTTCCAGATGTATCTGAAGATGTATATTCCACAGCTGCCTCATCCACAACTGCCTCATCTGTTGGGACCAACTGGCCCCCAGATGTGTCTGAAGATGTATTCTCCTCGGCTGCCTCATCCACAGCTGCCTCATCTGTTGGGACCAACTGGCTTCCAGATGTATCTGAAGATGTATATTCCACAGCTGCCTCATCCACAACTGCCTCATCTGTTGGGACCAACTGGCCTCCAGATGTTTCTGAAGATGGATACTCCACAGCTGCCTCATCTGTTGGGGCCAACTGGCCTCCAGATGCGTCTGAAGATGTATTCTCCTCGGCTGCCTCATCCACAGCTGCCTCATCTGTTGGGACCAACTGGCTTCCAGATGTATCTGAAGATGTATATTCCACAGCTGCCTCATCCACAACTGCCTCATCTGTTGGGACCAACTGGCCTCCAGATGTTTCTGAAGATGGATACTCCACAGCTGCCTCATCTGTTGGGGCCAACTGGCCCCCAGATGTGTCTGAAGATGTATTCTCCTCGGCTGCCTCATCCACAACTGCCTCATCTGTTGGGACCAACTGGCTTCCAGATGTATCTGAAGATGTATATTCCACAGCTGCCTCATCCACAACTGCCTCATCTGTTGGGACCAACTGGCCTCCAGATGTTTCTGAAGATGGATACTCCACAGCTGCCTCATCTGTTGGGGCCAACTGGCCTCCAGATGCGTCTGAAGATGTATTCTCCTCGGCTGCCTCATCCACAACTGCCTCATCTGTTGGGACCAACTGGCCCCCAGATGTGTCTGAAGATGTATTCTCCTTGGCTGCCTCATCTGTTGGGACCAACTGGCCTCCAGATGTTTCTGAAGACATGTACTCTGCAAGTACAGCTACTGATTGGCCATCATATACCTCTGGAGCAGAATTTTACATGGCACATACACAAACAATTCTGGATGAGTTTGTCACCACTAATGGGCCTCTTAATGGATTGGAGTATTCCACAATTTCATCTCTCCCCAATTTTCAGCCCAGTGCTTCTGAAGCACTGTCGCCTGCTCCAAGCACTTTTGAAGAACTGTCCACTTCATTGGACAGTACGAGCTATCAGGGTCATCCAACCAGTTCACCAACTGAAGGCATCTACTCGCAACCCAATATGTTGGAGATGCCGCTTTCAATGATGACTACTGTTGATGTCCAGTCTGAAGCCATCAGTTTTGCAACACGGTCAAGCCATTCCCCTATTGAACAGATTGATCCCCTGCTATTGCAGTTTGAAATCCTGGACAGGGCCTATACAGACTCTCTGAATGATAGTTCATCAGAAGCCTACCAAGAGCTAGAGACTCTTGTGAAAGGAACTGTAAGTATAAAAATTCCTTCCTTTATTGGATTGCAAAAGTCTATTGAATGTAACTCCAATTTGCCCAAACCTCATGAACATGCAGGTGTCCCTCGTCCTGCCATGATGAAATGCTTGAAGTTGGAATAAATGCAGTTGGCTCCTGCTTGTTACAAGATGTAGCAATGCATATGCCAACCTAAGAATAGCATAATTTCCTGCACCAATATGTGGACCTCTTAGCTGTTAACATGGGGCGTTGGACTGTGGTTGCTTGCTTGCAAAGATGCTTCCAGTTAGTAATTGCATCAAATGCATGGTGGGTGATTGGGCTATTTTTATTCTTCAAAGGGAACTGGATAAATGCTGGCAATTTGGGGGGGGGGGGGGGGGTAGAGAATGGGTCTAAATGAACACTTCCTGTAAAAGGTAGCCATGATTGGTTCATGTCAAGGCCATTTTGCCTATATACAGGAATCTGCAGCCAGTCTATTGGATGGAGTAAGCCATTTGAACTTCCTCTGCCATTCATTTTGATCATGGCTGATCATCAAATTCAATATGCTCCCCCCCCCCCCCCCCCCCCACACTCCTTTAGCCCCAAGAGCTATATATAATTCTTGAAATCAATGTTTTGGCCTCGACTGTTTTCTGTGTTAGTGAATTCCACCCATTCACCTCCCTCTGGGTGAAGAAATTTCTCCTCACCTCAGTTCTAAAAGGTTCGCCCCTTATCCTCAAACTATGACCCCTAGTTCTGCGCCCCCCACGCCACCACCAGAAACATTCTTTCTGAATTAACCCTGTTTAAAATTTTAAGTTTCTGACATCCCCTCAAATGCCAGTGAAAATGATCCTAACCACCAAGTCTCTCCTCGTATGCCAGACCTGCCATTCCCAGGAATCAGCCTGGTAAACCTTCGCTCTACTCCCTCTATAGCAAAGACATCCTTCCTCAGATAAGGACGCCAGAACTGCACACAATACTCGAGGTGTGACCTCACCAACACCTATACAATTGCAGCAATCTATTGGGGAGGTGGAGATCATCAAATGTCCCACAAATTGCAGCCAAGACACTAATGTGAAGTAGTCCCAGATGACCATCTCTCTCCGTTGAGGGAGGGGAGAGCTGACTGGTGGTGATTTAACCTGAGGGGCAAGGTTGAGAAGGTGGAGCCTTCAAGAATAACCTCAGCTGGTATGGGAATTGAACCTGTGCTGTTAGCATCACTCTGACCAGCTGACCAAATTACTCCAGTTTTCTGTTAAGCAAAATGGCATCTTTATGTAGCCAAAGGGATACATAATTGGTTTGATGACAGAAGCCAGAGGGTGGTTGTAGAAAGTTGTTTTTCAAACTGGAGACCTGTGACCAGTGGTGTGCCTTGGGGATCGGTGCTGGGTCCACTGTTTGTCATTTTTATATTGATTTGGATAAGAATTTGGAAGGCATGCTTAGTAAGTTTGCAGATGACACCAAGATTGGTGGCATAGTGGACAGTGAAGGTCATTGAGGATTGCAACAGGATCTTGATTGATTGCGCCAGTGGGCTGATGAATGACAGATGAGTTTAATTTGGACAAGTGAGGTGATACATTTTGATAGATCGAACCAGGGCAGGATTTACTCCGTTAATGGGGCACTGGGGAGTGTTATAGAACAGATCTAGGGGTACAAGTTCATAGCTCCTGGAAAGTGGTGTCACAGGAGGGCAGTGGTGAAGAAGGCATTCGGCATGCTTGGTTTCATTGGTCAGAACATTGCATACAGGAGTTGGGATGTCTTGTTCAAGTTGTACAAGACATTGGTAAGGCCACACTTGGAATACTGTGTACAGTTTTGGTCACCCTATTATAGAAAGAATACAGAAGAGATTTACTAGGATGCTACTGGGACTTGATGGTTTGAGTTATAAGGAGAGGCTGGATAGATGGACTTTTTTCTCTGGAGCGTAGGAGGCTTGGGGGGTGATCTTGGAGGTCTAGGGGTATAGATAAGGTAGATAGTCAACATCTTTTACCAAAGGTAGGGGAGTCTAAAACTAGAGGGCATAGGTTTAAGAGGAGAGATACAAAAGGGTCCAGAAGGGCAATTTTTTTCAGAGGGTGGTGAGTGTCTGGAATGAGCTGCCAGAGGTAGTAGAGATGGGTACAATTTTCTTTAGCTTTTAGACAGTTACATCTGTAAGATGGGTACAGAGGGATATGGGCCAAATGTGGGCAATTGGGACTAAATGGCTTGAAAACAAAGGGGTGACATGGACAAGTTGGGCCAAAGGGCCTGTTTCCATGATGTAAATGTCTGACTCTTTGCCAATTCTTTGCCATTCTTTCAGCTGGAGCCTCTGTTTTATGCTCGCTATGGAGACAGCTTTCTCAGAACCAAGATTCTTAGTTTTGCGTGAGTAGGAATTGCTTTTGTTTCTTGTTAAATGTGGATCAATCTGAATGCAAAAGACTTGCAGCTGCATAGCATCAATTTGGCATACTTTGGTTACAAGCAGGTTTGTTTAATTCCTATTTTCCAAGATGTGTGCCCGATATAGAAGTTGCTAGCTTGTACAATGAAGACCATTTTCCAGTTGGTACAACCAAGGTCACTTGGCCTTTCACCTAAACATTATTGTCAATTAAACCAGTGAAATCTCCCTAAATTGTCTAACATGCTATACTATGCATTTGATTTTTCACACGCCTTGAAAAACTTAGTCAGGCCTAGAGGTGCAAGTTGGCCCCCTTGTCTATCAGCCTCCCGTGGTGGCCTGGCTTGTATAAGATCAGGATGATTCTAGATTCAATCCCTAGACTGCTTCAAGGAGTGTCAACAAGATAGTGACAATATAATTCCAAATCCTTCAAATTACTAAAACTGTCAGAATTTTAAGAGGTGGGTTGGTAGTAGCTGAGATGATGGCATTGGGTAATGTACCGATTGTGGTATTGATTGAGTAACTGATCTGAAATGTTTGAGAATTAAGAACAGTGAACAGGTCATTCAACCCCTTCAGTGGCTGATCTGATTGTTGCCCTAATTTCATTTTCATACCTGCCCACTACTCCCAATTCTTGAGGGCAGGAGATGGCCTAGTGATATTACCACTAGACTATTAATTCCAAAACTCTGCAAAATGTTCTGGGGACCCAGGTTCAAATCCTGCCAAGGCAGATTGTGGAATTTGGATTCAATCCACCCATTGGGTCCCATGAATAAAAAAAATTCCCTTATCAATCAATCTAACTCTTCCAATGATGCAGCTCCCTGGGGAGAACTTCAAAACAATGACTTCCAAAAAGAATTTTATTATTCATTTGTGGGACATGGGTGTCGCTGGCTGGCCAGCATTTATTGCCCACCCCTAGTTGCCTGAGGGCTGTTGAGTCAACCACATTGCTGTTGCTCCTGTTACATACAGGCCAGACTGGGTAAGGACAGCAGATTTCCTTCCCTGAAGGACATTAGTGAACCAGATGGGGTTTTTTGACAATTGGCAATGGTTTCATTTTTTCATTGATTCCAGTTTTATTGACTTCAAATGTCACTATCTGCTGTGGTGGGATTCTAATCCTGGTCCCCAGAACATTGAGTTTCTGGATTAATAGTCTAGTGATGATACCACTAGGCCATTGCCACCCCATAACTTTGTCAATTGCCTCTGAGCATCTACCCTGTCCAGCTCCCTTGGAATCTTTGCTCGAAGGTTCAAACTTCCCTCAAGACAAATCCTTCAATCCCAGGATTGGCTTAGAGAGGCTCTGCAGCCTTCCAATGTGTGGCAGCTGCTTGTCCTAGCTTTGGTGCTCTCTGCCTTCTGGTGCCCTCTATCCAGACGACTGAACAATGGCCAATATTCATTAATGGTGAAAGCTTACCCAACATGATGCACCCATCTTGAAGGGGAGGAAAACCTTTATGGCGGAAGGAAGGCGAACTAGAGATTTTTAGTTCAAGCTCTGATGCATTACATAATGTTTTTTATTTTACTTGGAATATGAAGTTACTCGGTGTTTTGTCTTTCAGTCACATTGAAAAATGAGCACCTTGCTAATTGCTATTTGAGAAAATGGGCCACCTGCTTATTCAATACTAAATCTGAAAGGCGCATGTTGCTAAAAATGTTTATGGGGTTATAATTCCTATTGCCTCAAGGGCCTACTTTTGACAAGAATTAGTGACTTTTGGTGCCAAAAAGGTGCCTTATTACAAAGCCAAGTGGTAAAGGTGTCTTGTGGATAAGAAACTCCTTTGAGTTGTTTGTCACTCTATACAGGAATGGGTCGGTTAAGGTGGAGAGTGAAGTGATGTTCCAGGACCGTGCTGTCCTTCCAAGTAGTTCTGATATAGTTCGGACAGTGCTCTCACGCGTGTACCACACAGACCCGATTGCAACAGCCTTGGAGATCAATGCCAGCTCTATTGTTTGCAATGGTGAGTGATTTTTTTTTAAACAATTCCCATTCTTTAATGAGGTGCATTTGTGAATGGATAGTCATAGAATCCTTATTGTGCAGAAGGAGGCCATTGAGTCTGCACCACCCACAATCCCACCCAGGCCCTATTCCCTCTTTGCTCTACTAATCCCCCTGACGGGGTTAAATTAGAATGACCAATCAACCTAACCTGTACATTTGGACCGAAAGCTATGCAGACTCCACATGGTCACCCGAGGTTGGAATTGAACCCAGGTCCCTGAGGCAGCAGTGCTAACCACTGCCACTATGCAATATACCACATGGAAATGGGCCCTTCAGCCTAACTTGTTCATGCCAACCAGGTTTCCTAAACTGAACTAGTTCCATTTGCCTGTTTGACCCACCCATGTACATGTCCAAATGTTGTAATTGTACCCTCCTCTACCACCCCCCTCCTCTGGCAGCTCATTCCATACACGCACCACCCTCTGGAAAAAGTTCCCCATTGGGTCCCTTTTTTAAAATCTTCCCCACTCCTCTTAAACCTCTTCCCATCTAGTTTAGGACTCCCTTATCCTGGGGAAAAGGCTATTCACCTTATCTAAGACCCTCATGATTTTATAAACCTCTAAATTCACCTCATCCTCCTACATTCCAGGGGAAAAAGTCCCAGCCTCTCCTTTATAATTCAAACCTTCCAGTCCCATTCTGAATTTAGCTGCAATTACTGAACCTTTGAACTTTTTTTAATGAAAGTGGTTTTGGGTGAACTGATCAAACGGTAGTGTTGTGGCTGTCATATTACTTGGGATTTGAATCCTAGGTGTCCACTCCCCCTCCATTAGGAAGGGGGAGAAAATCTGGTGTGGTTTCAGTCCATTGTAGGAAGGAATGGCTGAAATTTTGAACACTTCTGTGGTGAACCATAGTTGGTTACCACTGAGTGCTGAGCCATGGATGGTCAGCACTGTGGGTACTTGTAGATATGTTACTGTTGGTGTTAGGGTTGGGCTGTTCTACCTGTTGATATTATTCTGTGGTACACTCCAGTTGGCTCCGCCTACCTGGGGAAGTATAAAGGTCACTGCACTGCCTGGTGACCCTTTAGTCTGGAAGTGTATTGTATATAGTGTGCTCCATTCTTGTTAGTAATAAAAGCCTTTATTTCCCAGGTACAATCTAGCCTCCCGAATGATTTAATCGCGCATCAACTTCCTAAACCAAACTGCAGGAGTGCTGCCGTTAAATCGCAGTTTTAAAACAGTTGGCTTTTTCTTAAAGGGTGGCACAGTGCTTAGCACTGCTGCCTCACACAGCACCAGGGAACCAGGTTCAATTCCCAGCTTGGGTCACTGCAGAGTCTGCATGTTCTCCCCATTTCTGCATGGGTTTCCTCCCCACAGTCCAAAAGATGTGCTGGTTAGGTGCATTGGCCATGCTAAATTCTCCCTCAGTGTACCCGAACAGGTGTGGTGACTAGGGGATTTTCACAGTAGCTTCATTGCAGTGTTAATGTAAGCCTACTTGTGACACAAATTTAAACTTGGATGGATTGATGTCCCCAAGGAATCCACCTGTGGAAGCTGGAACTCTTCCCTCCCCCCTGCCCCCCCCCCCAGCCCTAATTACTTGAATGAAGACTGAACATCCCCATTTAAAGGGGAAAACCCCAGTGTTTTCCATCATGCAATTTTGAAGTTTGTACCAAAATTATTTGTTTTAAACTTATTTTTTTTTTGTGGGGAGGTTTCTGAGCCCCAATTGTCTTATGCTTTAGATCACCAATGGCCTAAGGTATGCATGCAATAGGTGGGAAAATGGTAAGAACTGTACCTGATGGCTATTTTGTTGGATAACTGTAACAATGCATGGGTGGCACAGTCATTAACACTGCCTCACAGCACCAGGGACCCAGGTTCAATTCCAGCCTTGGGTTGACTATGCAAAATTCCATATACATTCTTCCCCTTGTCTGCATGGGTTTCCTTCCTTCAGATGCTCTGGTTTCCTCCCACACAAGATGTGCAGGTTAGGTGGATTGGCCAAGCTTAATTGCCCCTTTTATTGGGGGGATTAGCAGGGTAAATATGTGGGATTATGGATATAGGGTCTGGGTGGGATTATTGGTGTAGACTCAATGGGCTGATTGGGCTCTGCACTGTAGAGATTCTATGATTTTAAGAGCTAGGAGAGAATGCAGTAAGGTACATGTTGAAGATTTGACGAGCCCAAATTGCCCTTGAGTTGAGTGGCTTGTCTCCATTTCCAAGTGGTTCAGAGTCAACCATATTGCTATGGGTTTTGCACTACCAGCTCTCCATTCCCACCACCCCCAGTGTAACAGTTCTAATACTGAGTGCACCCATTTAGATGTATTGATGTGTTGTGCTGTGTTCTTGAGCCTGTTTGAATTGATCTCCCATACTATGGAAGAGTTTACAGTTCCTATCTGATTTAATGTTTCAGGTTACAGTCTAGCAAACCTGGAGTCTGAGAGAATTCTCATTGAATTCACCGCTTTGAGCACAGGGTTTGGTCCCTGGTCTGACGAGGCAACATTTTATCAAGAATTGCTTCAGCATCTGAGTAGTTGGGTATGTATTATGGAAATTAAGTTGCAGCAATTATGGCAGACAGCTCTTGTCAGCAAGAATGGAAAGTGCTTGTGTGCAGATCAGGCTTGGGTGAGGTCAACAGTTGTTTATTCAGAAGTGACTAATCTAACCTTGAGTAAGTTTCTTTAACACTGTTCCTGGCCAGGGGATGGCCCAAAAACAAGTACAAGAATTTGTATCAAAAAAAGATATGGTAACGTGAGAGTGATGGATTAGGAGGTTTCCTATTGGATAAAGGACAAAGCTATGCTATGATTGGTGGACTATATGTAAATAAAGCATTAGAATGTTGCTTGTTTCTCTCTTGCTGCAATGAACTATAACTGCAATCATCTATGAACCAACACCTAGCAGTGTATACCATTGTGTTCTCCTTGTGCACAAGTAATAAAGCTTGGAGGATTGAGTACTCTTGTTTCCATAGTGTTGATTGTACCCAAGTTGACTACAGCATTCTGCACCAAATATCTGGGTAATTTAAAATTTGCCCCAATCTGATGCTTCATAACTTTTGGGGGTGGTAAATGCTGAAATAAATTGTAAATTAGTAGGAAGTAGGACCCTGGCTCAAATAACCCTTGCCAAGGTTGCCACTCCTGGCCAAATTTAAATGATGTGGAGATGCCGGCGTTGGACTGGGGTAAACACAGTAAGAGTTTTAATAACACCAGGTTGAAGTCCAACAGGTTTATTTGGTAGCAAATGCCATTAGCTTTTGGAGTGCTGCTCCTTCGTCAGATGGAGTGGAAATCTGCTCTCAAACAGGGTGTGGAAATGCTGGTGTTGGACTGGGGTGAACACTAAGTTTTAACAACACTAGGTTAAAAGCCAACAGGTTTATTTGGTAGCAAATACCCCACATCACTACCATTCCGAAAGCTTATGGCATTTGCTACCAAATAAACCTGTTGGACTTTAACCTGGTGTTGTTAAAACTCTTACCAAATTTAAATGTGCAAGTTTTGCCAAGTATTTTTGGTATGATTTGATTCTCCATGGTTATGCCTTTATGTAAGCTTTGCTGCAAAGCCAACAGTTAATGCTCCTCCCTAATGCAACTCCAAGAGCTCATGGGATGCTTTGAAGGAAGTGTCGACCGCATTTGTTGTCTGGCATTAGTCGGACCCTTCAAACTTTTATAATCAATTTAATAATGCCAACTGGAAAAGCTGAATTCAGATTCTCAAAACCACCATGGTGGGATTTATATAAAAATATTTGGCTGAAGTGTGAGCATCTGTCAATGGTAACTGATGCACTAATGTTTACCATGATTGTTCAGTCAGGTGATTGGGTTACTGCTCCAATGATGACAAATATCCTACTTGGTTAATGTATAGGTAGTAGGCGAGTTGCTCTTGGCAACTACTCTACTGCCATTCCCTTGTCTTCAGAATTTGAATTCAATAAACTATCTGGAATTAAGAATCTAGTCACTATAAAATGATGTATTTTAGAGAAAGAATTACCATCCTTGCCTGGTCTGGCTACATGTGACTTCAGATGTGATTGACTCAACTGCTCTCTACAATGACATTCAAACCATGCCTTCTCAAGGGTACCTGCAGATGGGCAATAAATGCTGGTCCAGCCAGCAATGCCTATGTCCCACAAACAAATGAAGTCAATTTGCCTATTTAAATATACAGGTGGTTTCTCCTGTTGAATTCTGGTTTTAAAAATGGTCTCTTTATATTTGTAACACCTTCCTGTACGTAGTCTGCCTTTAACCTTTTTGGTTTTGAAGGTTGTGGAAGCCCTGGAGGAAAAGTACCCTGTCCAAGAATTTAACATTGGAAGAGTCATGTGAGTGTTTCCAAATGGAGCATGAGGAATGCTTTTGCCAAGGTAGCAACTAAAAGCTATCTAGATTATTAATCACATGTAGGCTTACATTAACACTGCAATGCAGTTCCTGTGAAAATCCCCTAGTTGCCACATTCCAGCACTTGTTTGGGTAACACCGAGGGAGAATTTAGCACTGCCAATGCACCCTAACCAGCACTACTTTCAGACTGGGAGCACCCAGAAGAAACCCACAGGCATGGAGAACATGCAGACTCTGCACAGTGACCAAGCCAGGAATTGAACCTAGGTCCCTGGTGCTGAAGCAGCAGTGCTAACCACTGCCACCATGCTGCCACATCTGCTACATTACTGCTTTGACAAATCAGAATCTCAGAGGGCCCCTTATAGCATCTGCAATCCTCAATTACCTGCCTTTTTTTGCCACTTTGTAAACCACCCAATCTGATGATGATTGTCTCATTGCAGAGTACAAGATGGAATGTAACTTGATCAGGGACTTCTGATGAGTTTGCACACAGGTTGTGGGTTGACTTTAAAGATTGGGAGCATAGGAATGTGAGGCAGGAATAGGTAATTCTGCCCCTCAAGCCTGTTCTGCCATTCAATAGGATCATGGCTGATTTATCTCCACTCCACTTTCTCATCAGTTCTCTATTATGGACAGAAAAATCTGTCCATCTCCAGTTTAGTCAATATCCCAACATCCACTGCACTGAATTCACAACCCTTTGCAAGGTGTAATTTCTCCTTTCAAATCTGCTACTTGTCCTAAAAAATCCCTCATTCAAGATCCTCCACAGGAGGAGATATCCATTGAACTCTGTACAATTTTATATGGTGGCTAAAATAGCTCTTCATGGGGTCATACAGTGCAAAAGAGACCCTTGGGGCCTGTCGAGTCTGCACTGATGCACAAAACACCTGACCTCTCACCTAATCCCATTTACCAGTATTTGGCCCATAGCCTTCAATGTTATGATATGCCAAGTGCTCATCCAGGTACTTCTGATTTGAGGCAACCCTCTACCAGCCTCCCAGGCAGCACATTCCAGTCACCACCCTGTGGGCAGATTCCACCCACCCTCCTGCCTCTCACCTTGAACTTGTGCCCCCTTATGACTGATCCTTTTTTGATTTATTATTGCCATGTGTATTGGCTTGCAGTGAAAAGTATCGTTTCTTGTGCACTATACAGACAAAGCATTCCATTCATGGAGAAGGAAAGGAGAGAGTGCAGAATATAGTGTTAGTCAGTGAGGGTGTAGAGAAAGATAAACTTAGTGTGAGGTAGGTCCATTCAAAAGTCTGATGGCAGCAGGGAAGAAGCTGTTCTTGAGTCAGTTGGTCCATGATATCAGACTTTTCCATCTTTTTCCTGACGGAAGAAGGTGGAAGAGAATGTCCAGGGTGTGCAGGATCCTTGAATATGCTGGCTGCTTATCCAAGGCAGCGGGAAGTGTACACAGTCAATGGATGGGAGGCTGGTTTGCATGATGGATTGGGCTGCATTCATGACCTTTTGTAGTTCCTTGTGGTCTTGGGCAGAGCAGGAGCCATACCAAGCTGTGGTACATCTGGAAAGGATGCTTTCTATGGTGCATCTGTAAAAATTGAGTCGTAGCTGACATGTCAAATTTCTTTAGTCTTGAGAAAGTAGAGGCATTGGTGGGCTTTCTTAACTAGTGTCAGCACGGGGGGGACCAGGACAGGTTGTTGGTGATCTGGACACCTAAAAACTTGAAGCTCTCAACCATTTCTACTTCGTCCCTATTGATGTAGATGGGGGCATGTTCTCATTTACGCTTCCTGAAGTTGATGATGATCTCCTTTGTTTTGTTGACATTGAGGGAGAGATTGTTGTTGCCACACCAGTTCACCAGATCCCCTTCAACTAAAGGACAGCTGCTCCTTATCCAGTCTGTCCATGTCCATCTGTACACCTCAATCAGATCGCCCCTCCTTTTTTCTCTATAAAAGGATCTGGTTCACCATGGGATTATGACAGTACCAGGTTTATAAAATGCTACCAAATATCTTTAAGCATGTTGGTTAGGTGCATTGGCCATGCTAAATTCTCCCTCAGTGAACCTGAACAGGTGCCAGAGTGTGGCGACAATGGGATTTTCACAGTAACTTCATTGCAGTGTTAATGTAAACCTACTTGTGACTGAAATAAACTTACAACTAATACTTGCCAGAAACTGGGTCTTTCCAAGTGGATGGATCAGCAAATGTTTGGTCCATAGTTGAGGTCAGCTTGTTTCCTTTTCAAATTCCAAATGCATTGTAAACATTTATTCAAATCTTTTACCATATTTACACAGTAATGCCCTACTGTGACGGTACATGAGTTGTCATAATGGATTAGAAATTCCAAGTTTACTTGATCACTATTTGTATCAGTTCAGGCAAGAATGGAATTGTATTAACTATTGTGCTTGCAGACGTATCCAAGGAGATGTCAATATCCAGGGGACAGCACTTCTGACTACACCTGTACATGTCAATGAAGAAGTGTTGCTGCTGCTAAATAATCTTGTCGATAAGTTTGTGGACCTGAGGTCATTGAAAGTGAATGGTAAGTTTGGTGATTTGACCCAACTCGTAAGTTTTGAGGCTTCACTTAATTTTGCATCATAGATGTACTTGATGTATTTTTTTATCATGAGAATGTAGGAACTGGAGTAGGGCATCTGCCATTCAAGGCTGAGTGGACACTTCCATGCCTGCTTTTACACACTAGGTGATGGTATTGTCACTGGACTAATGATCTAGAGATGCAGGGTAATGCTCTTGGAACCTGGGTTTGAATCCCACCACAGCAGATGGTGAAATGTAAATTAATTCCAGATTTTCTTTTTATTGAAGTCTAAAGCTGACCATGAAAGATTGAAATAAATATCAGGAAGGAATATTTATAGCCCTGTGATTTGAAGAGTGGACCACAACATTAAGGGAATGGGCAATGCCTGGTGGCACCATGCTACAGATGGCTGAGCATGATCTGTTGCATTTGAGGGCTGGTGGGGTAGATGGTGAGGGCAAGAGTACTTTGTGGTTCCAGGGAAGGGGTGAGGGTGGAAGAGTGGGAAATTGATCTGACATAGTTGAGAACTCTAAGGAAGTTCCAGCAGTGGCATGTGGCAGAAGGTGGTTGCTGCATGGGCATGTTGAAAATGGCACAATGGATTGGCTGTTACAAGGAGCTGGATGAGTGTGTAACTGGGAGGCAGTGGGCTTGTATATCAATGTAAGTAATGCCCTTGGTAACTAACCATAAGCATGTCCTATTCAAGTAATTGGTATGGTAGATATCTAGTTGTTTACTGGTGCCATTTTTGTGTCAACCTGGATTACACTAGTCCAGGATTTGGAGTTGACTGAAGGTTGCCACTCGAGTGGATAGAGCTGTGAAGGCCTATAGTGTGTTAGCTTTTATTAACAGTGGGTTTGAGTTTAAGAGCCGTGGGGTTATGCTGCAACTGTACAGGACCTTGGTGAGACCACATTTGGAATATTGTGTGCAGTTCTGGTCACACCATAAGAAGGATGTGGAAGTGCTGGAAAGAGTGCAAAGGAGATTTACCAGGATGCTGCCTGGTTTGGAGGGTAGGTCTTATGAGGAAAGGTTGAGGGAGCTAGGGCTGTTCTCTCTGGAGCGGAGGAGGTTGAAAGGAGACTTAATAGAGGCTTATAAAATGATGAATGGGATAGTGAACGTTCAAAGACTATTTCCTCGGGTGGATGGAGCTATTACAAGGGAGCATAACTATAGGGTTCATGGAGGGAGATATAGGAAGGATGTCCAAGGTAGGTTCTTTACTCAGTGGTTGGGGTGTGGAATGGACTGCCTGCAGTGATAGTGGAGTCACACTTTAGGAACATTTAAGCGGTTATTAGATAGGCACATGGAGCACACCAGGATGATAGGGAGTGGGATAGCTTGATCTTGTGCCAAGCTTTATCTGAAAACAACATCGTGGGCCAAAGGGCCTGTTCTGTGCTGTACTGTTCTATGTTCTATGATTGAGGCCACACTGCTATCCAATCAATGGCCAAATATCTGCAAATGGTGCCTAATGCTAAGTTGGTATTTTGAAATGGTAAGCACTGGCCAAGTTCCAGAACAATGTTCTATTTAACACCAACTCAAGTTAACATCAATTATAAACCCGAACAATGTTTTTTGGTAGTGGTTTCCTTGCCCTCATTTGTGCTTGAATTTATTAAAAGGCAATTGTTATCAAAAGATGAGATTCAAACTAATATTGGCATTTGTAGCAGATAATTGATTCTTCATAGAGGCTCAAGAAGTGTCCAACAGAATTTCAATGGCCCTAATGAAATCCTGGATCATTGGAACTTTGTTTCCAAATTTCCTTAGTCACTGCTGCCAATCTAATATGGCAATAAATGAATACAATACAAGATGCAGTTCTGAAGGATAGTGACTTGGAGATCTGTCTTGCTTATGGATTTGGATATCTAATTGGGTTATTTTCCTAGTCTGGGCTCCCAAGAGACATGTCCTTTTTGCAATCTTTGCAGAGTCTGTGGACCACGTCTGTTAATTGTAGGCTGCACTCCCTTTTTAGTTATCTCAAACCTTTTATTGATTTATTTGCACTTCAGTCCCATGCTCCTGACCTATGGGCATCTGGTGCAGTGGGGGAGGGAGGGGGGGGGGCGCAGGGCAGCAGAGGATCGCATTGTGAACCTGGGCCTGGCTGAACTTAAACAGGTCCAGGCAGTGGATGATCAAGGGGGTTGTCTGACCTGACTGTGCCCCTCTATCATGGCTATATTTGCAGCCAGGTGTCTCTGAAGAGGGGGCGTGCAGTGTCCAAGTGCACTGTTGAAGACTTTCATGCCTGCTGGGGTGTATTATTGGCCTCTTGATGCTTTAAGTTTCCATTCTACATTCTTTTGTTTCAGACTGTTCCCTTTTTGGAGGCTGTCCCTTTGATTTATCCGTCCGTTAATTTGATTTAGTTTAATTGTCTTGTCAAAAAAATTGGCAGTGGCCTTGAGTGCAAATCTTTCAAACCTAGTGGCTGCCTCCATGGACACACATTGTATGCTTGTCCAATACATAGATGTGGAACTGATGGCAACGGTAATAGTGTGGATATTTATTGGTTGGCATTACTTCTAATTCCATATCCTTGTATGGACCCCCAACATCCCTCATTAGGACAATGCTGGATGGCTTCAAATTCAGCCAAAAATAATTGAATGGGAAATCTTGTGTTTGATTAGAAATCACTTTGTATGTTTTGACATCTTTTATTCCTAGGGTCTTGCATGAACATTGGAGTCCTTCCAGTTTCCTTCATGATCACCAATTGGGAATACAACTCCACCCTCCAGGATTCACGGTCGGCATATTTTTGCAGCCTTGGCAAAGCAGTGACCCAGGCAGTAAGTTTCCTGTCATGGACCCTTTCCTAAGTTTTATGTCTAGAAATTGCTTCCCTTTCTGCCTCGTGTGCTGTGACTAGTGATGCAGATAAACTCTTGCGACTTTTGCTAGTCACTTCTCAGAGGGGAAATACCCAATCTTTCACAACTAGATATTACAAGTTGAATTGCTACAAATGTGCAATCCAATACAAACAAATATATTTCAGCTTCAAGGAGCTGGGTCTTCCTCCATTTTGTAGTTTTAGAAACAATTATTGAAAAATTCTTGTTCTCAAGACTCCTCACTCTTTTTTACTGAGGCAAAGTTGGTAAAGAAGGTTACTGGCAGAGTAATATTGTCACTGGACAAGTAATCTAGTGACTCTGGGTTTGAATCCCATTATGGCTGATGGTGAAATTTTGTCATAACCCATCTGGTTCACTATCTTTTTTTAAAGAAGGAAATCGGCTGTCCTTGGCTGGTCTGGCCAACATGTCACTCCAGATCCACAATGTGGCAGACTCTGCAATACCCTCTGAAATGGCCCTAGTAAGCCACTTTAGTTTAAGGGTTGCAATGAATGCTGGCCCAGTCAATGACATCAATTACTAGGGGATGTAGATTTAAGGGGGGGGGGTGCGTTTAAAGGAGGTGTTGGAGGCAGGATTTGAGGGTGGCAAGTACCTTGAAGGCACTGCCAGAGGTGGTGGTAGAAGTAGATACAGTAGCAACATTTGAGAAGCATCTTGACAGATGCATGAATAGGCAGAGAATGGAGGGATATGGACTGCGTTGAGGTCTTTAGCTTAGTGTCAATGCAGGCTTGGTGGGCTGAATGGTTGTTCCTGTGCTCTACTGTTCTTTGTTTGTCCACATCCCATGAAAACATTGGCTACCCTGGGACTGAGTTAGATTGAACCTTGAGAATTTGTTTGAGTTGGGTTAAATATCAATGAATCCTGACTTTAACCATGTATGTGATGGGTTTAATCAGTCATGTGTATTGAACATAGAACATAGAACAGTACAGCACAGTACAGGCCCTTCAGCCCTTGATGTTGTGCCGAGCTTTGTCTGAAACCAAGATCAAGCTATCCCACTCCCTATCATCCTGGTGTGCTCCATGTGCCTATCCAATAACCACTTAAATGTTCCTAAAGTGTCTGACTCCACTATCACTGCAGGCAGTCCATTCCACACCCCAATCACTCGAGTAAAGAACCTACCTCGGACATCCCTCCTATATCTCCCACATGAACCTTAGTTATGCCCCCTAGTAACAGCTACATTCACCCGAGGAAATAGTTTCTGAATGTCCACTCTATCTATCCCCCTTATCTTATAAACCTCTAAGTTGTCTCTCATCCTCTGCTCTAAAGAGAGAAGTCGTAGCTCCCTCAACCTTTCCTCATAAGACCTACCCTCCAAACCAGGCAGCAACCTGGTAAATCTCCTCTGCACTCTTTCCAGCGCTTCCACATCCTTCTTATAGTGAGGTGACCAGAACTGCACACAATATTCCAAATGTGGTCTCGCCAAGGTCCTGTACAGTTGCAGCATAACCCCATGGCTCTTAAACTCAAACCCCCTGTTAATAAACACTAACGCACTATAGGCCTTCTTCACGGCTCTATCCACTTGAGTGGCAACCTTCAGATCTGTGGATATGAACCCCCAAGATCTCTGTTCCTCCACATTCCTCAGAACCCTGCCGTTGACCCTGTAATCCACATTTAAATTTGTCCTACCAAAATGAATCACCTTGCACTTATCAGGGTTAAACTCCATCTGCCATTTTTCAGCCCAGCCCTGCATCCTATCTATGTCTCTTTGCAGCCTACAACAGCCCTCCACCTCATCCACTACTCCACCAATCTTGGTGTCATCAGCAAATTTACTGACCCACCCTTCAGCCCCCTCCAAGTCATTGATAAAAATCACAAATAGCAGAGGACCCAGCACTGATCCCTGTGGTACACTGCTGGTAACTGGTCCCCAGTCTGAGAATTTTTCATCCATCACCACCCTCTGACTGAGATAGCCAGTTACCTATCCAATCGGCCAAATTTCCCTCTATCCCACACCTCCTTTCTTCATGAGCCTACCATGGGGAACATTATCAAACGCCTTACTAAAATCCATGTATATGACATCAACTGCACTACCTTCATCTACACACTTAGTTACCACCTCAAAGAATTCAATCAAATTTGAGGCAAGACTTGCCCTTCACAAATCCATGCTGGCTATCACCAATTAAGCTGCATCTTTCCAAATGGTCATAAATCCTATCCCTCAGGACCTTTTCCATTAACTTACTGACCACTGAAGTAAGACTAACCGGCCTATAATTACCAGGGTCATTCCTATTTGAGTAGCACTAGTTATGGTAGTTTGGTATATAGTAATCTGCCTATAGTGGAGGGAAATGTCAGATTTCTTCACGGAATATCTTAAACCGTGCAGTGAATTTTTGGATATTTGGGGGGGCTGATATTCTCCAAGTTCCTGTATGTTTGTCGCATGTTCTTTTGATTTTGTTCCTGTTACTCTAGTTGACAATGCTGCTTTTAGTCATTCATGGGACATGGGTGTTGCTAGCTAGGCCAGCATTTATTGCCCATCCCTAGTTACCTTTGAGGTGGTGGTGAGCTGCTGCCTTGAATCGCTGCAGTCCACATGCTGTGGGTTGAGCCACAATGACATTGGGGAGGGAATTCCAGGATTTTGACCCAGCAACTGAAGTAATGGGTGATATATTTCCAAGTCAGGATGGTGAATGGCTTGGAGTGGAACTTGCAGGTGGTGGTGTTCCCATTTATCTGCTGCCCCTGTCCTTCTAGATGGTCATGAGCTTGGAAGGTGCTCTCTAAGGATCTTTTGAATATCTTGTAGATGGTACACTGCTGCTACTGGGCGTCAACAGTGGAGGGAATGGATGTGGTGCCAATCAAGTGGGCTGCTTTGTCCTGGATGGTGTCGAGCTTCTTGAGTGTTGGAGCTGCACCCATCCAAGCAAGTGGGGATTATTCCATCATGCAAATTAGTATGTGACTTGCTCCTCTTGCAAAATGTGTCTGAGTTTTAGTTGTGATTAAAACATTGTAGGAAGATGGTCATGAACAGAGTTCATTTTAAACTGGTCACATTCTTTCACTCAATGACTTCTGACCAGGTTGGTTGCTCCACAGATGCTGCCAGACCTCCTGAACATTTTCAGCACCCACTGCATGTTTTAAATCCTTTGTCCACCAATCATTTCTCCCCCAAAGCTCTTGACTCCTTGCTGGGCTAGTTCCACCATTACTATCTGTCCTGTTTGTTTAATGGATGGTGATGAGGACCTGTTTGTTTTTAACAAGTTTATTGTCACAAGTGAGCTTACATCAGCAATGAAGTTGCTGTGAAAAATCCCCTAGTCTCCACTCGGGCACCTGTTTGGGTACTGAGGGAGAATTTAGCACAGCCAATGCACCTAACCATGTCTTTCTGTGGGAGGAAGTTCTCTGGAACGAAGGGACCTTGGCATGTTTGTCCATAGATCTTGAGCAGAAAGGCATGTTAGGGTGGTGAAAAAGGCATATGGGATGCTTGCCTTCATCAATCAAGGCATAAATTACAAGTACAGGGAGGTCATGTTGGAGTTGTATAGAACATTGGTGAGGCTGAGTACTGTATGCAGTTCTGGTTGCCACATTATAGGAAGGATGTGATTGCACTGGAGGGGGTGCAGAGGAGATTCACCAGGACGCTGCCTGGGATGGAACATTTATGAAGAGAGGTTGGATGGACTTGGGTTGTCTCATTGCAGCAGGGAAGACTTGAGTGACCTGATTGTTGTACAAAGATTGAGGGGCATGGATAAGGGGCAGTTGTTTCCCCCTTAGTTGAAGGATCAGTCACAAGGGGACATAAGTTCATGGTGAGGAGCAAACGGTTTAGGGGAGATGAGGGAAAAACTTTTTACCCAGAGGGTGTTGACAGCCTGGAATGTGCTGCCTGGGAGGGTGGTGGAGGTGGAACGCCTCATCCTTAAAGTATCTGGATGAGCACTTGGTACATAATATTCAGGGCTATGGGCCAAGTGCAGGTAAATGGGATTAGGTGGGAGTTCAGTTATTTCCAATGGGTCAGTGTGGACTTGATGGGCTGAAGGGCCTCTTTTCCCCTGTGATTCTATGTTAGGGCCATGTGTTAATTTTTATTTTGCTTGGCTGTGTAAAAATGACTTGTGTCTCATGATTTTCAGTTACAGATGATCCTGAAGCCAAAATACAGCCATTTCATGCAAGCAGTGACAAAACCATTTCGGTACGTGATGTTTTCTCATCTGCTATTCGTTATTTTTTGCATAACTGCCAAGTGTTTCCTATTAATGACTTAAATTGTGCTGTGCATCCAACCAGTTTTGAATTTAAATATCCCTAGTTAGCAGTTAAGCTTTTTGACTTATTTAGAAGTGGGGGGGGGGGGGAAGAAGAAATGTAATTGCAAATAAATGGGGGACAATGTTCATAGAATACAATCCCTGCAGTTCAGAAGGAGGCCATTCAGCCCATCAAGTCTGCACTAATCACAATCCATCCAGGTCCTATTCCCTATAACCTTGCCCACTTACCCTGCTAATCTCCCTGGCACAGGTCAGTTTAGCACGGCCAATCCACCTAACCTGCACATCTTTGGACTGTGGGAGGAAAGCAGAGCACCTGGAGGAAACCCACCCAGACATGGGGAGAACATGCAAACTCCACATAGGCAGTGACCCGAGGCCAGAATTGAACCCAGGTCCTTGTGCTGAGGTGGCAGTGCTAATCACTGTGCCACCATGCCACCCATGTGTTTGGCTTTGTGCTTGAAGTGGAAGAGGCTATTTGTATATCTCCGTGAGGATTGCAGCAAATCCCCCCTAATCTAAGAACATGCATACTGGAGTGGAATTTAAGCTTAAATTGGCTGTTAAACTCTATGCAGTGCTTGTGAAGCCTGCTATGTTCTTTCAAAAGCTAGTCTTATCCAAAATAGATGGAAGTAGACCTTTTGTCTAAATGTGCACAAGTCAACCCATCCAACTAAATGTTGGTAAATTGTGGGTGTTGCCAGGTAGTGGGCAGCACAGTGCTTAGCACTGCTGCCTCAGTGCCAGGTTCAATTCCAGCCTTGGGTGATGGATGTCTGTGGAGTTTGCACTTTCTCCCCATGTCTGGGTGCTCCAGTTTTGTATAGAATCCCTACAGTGCAGAAGGAGGCCATTCAGCCCATCAAGTCTGCACTGACAATAATCCCATCCAGGCCCTAGCCCCATAACCCTCATTTTACCCCAGCTAGTCCCCCTGACAGTCAATTGAGTATGGCCAATCAGCCTAACCCGCACATCTTTGGACTGTGGGAGGAAACCCATGTAGACACTGTGCAAATTCCACAGAGACTAACCAGGGGATGGAATTGAACCCAGGTCCCTGGTGCAGTGAGGCAGCAGTGCTAACCACTGCCACCATGCTGCCTGTTTCCTCCCACAGTTCAAACCTGTGCAAGTTTGGTGGATTGCCCATGGTAGCTATGTGGGGTTACAGGCATGGACTGGATGGGAATGCCTGGGGTGGGGGGTGCACAGAACATTTCTATTTACCAGATGGGGGGGGGCTGGTGGAAGGAGAGATGGCCAGTTGGCAGCCAAGCATCATCCATGGGGTCATAATCGCTTGCCAATTGGTGTAGCAGGACAGTCTGACTAATGGCTGGAGTGTGGGTGCAAGTCATGTGATGTCTTCCTGGAGATTTAATCACCATCAGCAACCTTACTACTATACCTTGGTGAAGATGGGATAGTTGGGCAGGGGATGGGGGTGAGGAAAATTTCTTGTAGGCTGCGATATTGCAGTGTGATCAAATTGATTCCTGTGCAAATGGTTTGTTCCAATATCAACTAAATGATTGTCTTCCTTCAACCCAAAGGCGAGGGTCTGTAATCGCATCAAGTGATCTGATATTCCTGAACACTCCACCTGCAAGTCATGAAGTGTTGGATGTGTTCTTCAACTCTGTTGACGCCAGGGGCTTTTTGGCAGGGAGTGACTTTGCAGTGGATGCTTATTCTTTCACTGTTGCAGGTAAGAGTGCTTTTAATTAGAAATGAAATCCAAGAAACATTGGTGGAATCGACCCATTTTGGGGGGGGATGGACTGTCATGACCATTCTCCATCTATTTTCAATTTTATTGGTGAACTTGGTACCTTGGCATTATGAAGAACTTTTTGATCTTGTTTCATCTTTTGAGTTTCATATTTTGCTCCAGGAACCTATGCCCAGTGTATACCCTGCCTGCACACTGGCTTCCAGCTCTCAATCTTGTCGTCTATGGTCACTAGATTGGATCAGATTATGGCAGCCCACATCAGTGAACTTGGACCAGGGTCATCACTTGGCTTTCATGTGTCCTGTTTTGCACCCTTGATACCATCCATGGATGGGTACTCCTGATAAAATGGGGACCTTTTATTTGGCTATTTATTGCTTGAAAGTTCCTCTATTGTGTAAATCGAGGAGAGCTTCCATGCTTTAGAATCATTCCTTTAGCCTCTAAAATAAGTGTTGGCAAACCCTTATCAACTGTAAATCATTTTGTCAATTACATTAAACTAGTTCCCTATCCAAGTGCAGCTTTTAGTTGGTCTGACGTGATTTTGGTTAGAATAGGTGGAAGTACAACATGTAGATGGGGCTTTCCAGTTTGGATCAATCTTCTGCATTGAGCTATAAACTGCTGAGCACATGTCTCTTGTTCCAAAACCATTGCTCAAGAGTTGAATGCTTCTAATGCCAGCTTGTCCCCCCCTCTTGTACCCAATTCTATGGGGGCAGCATAGTTTATTTTTACTACTATTATTGTTGTAAGTAGGCTTACATTAACACTGCAATGAAGTTGCTGTGAACCCCCCCCCCCCCGTCACCACACTCAGTGGCACAGTGGTTAGCACTGCTGCTTCACAGCTCTAGGGACCCCAGTTCGATTCCTGGCTTGGGTCACTGTCTGTGTGGAGTTGGCACATTCTCCTTGTGTCTGCATGAGTTTCCTCCCCCAGTCCAAAGATGTGCAGGTCAGGTTGATTGGCCATGCTTAAAAAAAATTTTTTTTAAATTGCCCCTTGGTTTCCTGAGACGTGTAGGTTAGAGGGATTAGTGGGTGGATATGGGGGTAGGGCCTAGGTAGGATTGTGGTCAGTGCAGACTTGATGGGGCCAAATGGCCTCTTTCTGCACTAAGCTTTCTATGACTCCAGCGCCTGTTCGAGTACACTGAGGGAGACTTTAGCATGGCCAATGCACCTAACCAGCATGTCTTTCGGACTGTGGGAGGAAACTGGTCCCCAGAGGGAACCCACCAACATGGGGAGAACATGCAAACTCCAGTGACCCAAGTCAGGAATCAAACCTGGGTCCCTGGTGCTGAGGCAGCGGTGCTAACCACTGTCACTGGTATAGCAGTGGTTAACACTGCTGTTTTGGTGCTGGGGACTAGGGTTCAATTCCCATCTTAGGTGGGTGTTTGTCTTGTGGAGTTTGCACATTCTCCCCATGTCTGCATGTTTTTCCTCTGGGGACTCTGGTTTCCTCCCACAGTCCAAAGATGTGCAGGTTAGATGGGTTGGCCATGCTAAATTGCCCCTTAGTGCCCAAAAGTGTGTAGGTTGGTTGGATTATCCATGGTGGCTGCTAGGGTTATGGGGATAGGGTGGAGAGATGCTCTTTCAGTTGGTTCAGACTTGATAGGTCAAATAGCCTCTTTCTGCACTGTAGGGATCTTGTTTTAATGGAATCATTCTGTCCTGTTATGTTGTGCTATCTGACCATGGAGCCATTGTGATCAATTATCTCCTGGAATAGTAAATTAGAGGGCTGTTTACCTGATTTTAAAATTGATTTCTAAGTACAAGAAGCTAAAATTTGACCTGTTTAAGCTACACCAAGCTCACAGTAGCAATTTTGGTGGAGCTTGCTTGATGCAAGGTAATTGGTCCCAATAGATGTTACAACTAATTAGTGTTACAGTGATGTTCGGAGCTTTGTGGAAGGAAATTCCCATTGGAATGTGCTGGTTCCATGGGGACTATCTGCTGGCATTGTGGGACTGACTGCCCTGTGCAGTTGACTTTTGTTGCCATGGTTTTGTGCTTTTCCATGTGACCTTTTGATGGAATTCTCAAAGCTGTGTACATTTTCCAGCTGTTGGCTACACTCATCCTGCTGTCTGTATAGTGTCTAAGCTAAAGCACTCTTAGTCAGTTTAAAATCATTGTTCATTACAGCACAGGAGGCCATTTGGCCCATTGGCTCCCTACTGCCTCAGTTGGGAGTTCATGATTTTTGCACAAACGCTGGTGAAACTGTTGTACCTGTCATTTGGCAGTGGTTCAGCACTGCTGCCTCAACACCAAGTACCCAGGTTCAGTTCCCAGCTTGAGTCACTGCCTGTGTGGAGTTTGCACATTCTCATGTCTGTGGGTTTCCTGAATGCTCCAGTTGTAACCCACACCTTTGGACTGTGGGAGAGGTGGATTGGCCATGCTAAATTGTCCCTTGGTGTTGGTGGGTCTAGCTAGGGTAAATGCATGGGGTTATAGGGATAGGGCCTGGGTGGGATTGTGGTTGGTGTAGACTTGATGTGCTGAATGGCCCCTCTGCACTGTAGGATTCTACGATCTATTTTTTTGCAACTTCTCCTGTCTGCATGGGTTTCCTGGGTGCTCTGGTTTCCTCCCAAAGTCCATAGATGTGTCAATTGGCCATGCTAAATTGCCCCTTAAGTGTCTCATGGTAGATTAGTTGGATTAGCCATGGCAAATGTGTGGGATTTCAGGGAAAGGATGGAGCAGATGGTTCTGGGTGGGATGCTCTTTTTGAGAGGCAGTACATACTCAATGGGCTGAATGTCCTCTTTCTGCACTGTCTGGATTCTATGGGTGACTGGGATTTGTTTTGTCAATAGGTTGTAATACATGAGGGAACATGTGTTTGGAGTAGCAATAGGTCACATGAACTGTGCAAGACTTGAGAATACCTTCATAATTTTGGCCCTTTTTCATTAAAATAAGGCTTTAAATTGGCAGCACCTGGGGAATGAACTTGGGGTTGCCCTGTTCAGGAATGGGTTGGGTTCTAAATGGCTGCCCCCAAAGTGTGGTGGGTGCTGGGGTCAGTAAGTAAATTTCAAGAGTTAAGCACGTTTTTAATTGGTTATGGGGATGAGGAGCACATCCACCATGATCAAATGGTGGAACAGACTTGATGGGCTGAAGGGCCTAATTCTGCTCTTATATCTTATGAACTTGTAAATATTTAGGGCATTGGTCTTGCAGCATCTCAATCAATGTATGGTTGTTCCACCAAACAAGAGTAAGCTGACAAAGTAACCGGCATCTCCAGAGGCCCAACCTAATGGCTCTTGTAGAAATCACAGTATGGCAACTGGTGTAATTTAAACCCCAATTTTAAATCTCTGGAATATAAAGTTAGTCTCAGGACTGAGGACCATAACAATGATAAAAGCAAATTGCTGTGGATGCTGGAATCTAAAATGCTGGAAAATCTCAGCAGGTCTGACCACATCTGGAGAGCCAAACAATCAGCAGAGATTTGTACTATTGGGGTGGAGGGTGTGGAATTGGACAAGGGGAATGTAAATGAAGATACAGAAGCTAAAACTAAGTGTCCATTAAGTGATCAGAATGTGAGGATGGCAGAACAGATTATTAAAGGATTGCCTGAGGAATGTGGCAGTTGCAATGAAGGAGGGGACAGCTGGAATGGAAGTGAGAAAGGATGCTAAAATGGATGAATCAGAGTCCCCACAGTGCAGAAGGTGGCCATTCAGCCCATTGAGTCTGCACTGACCACAATTCCACCCAGGTCCTATCTCCACAACCCCATACATTTATCCTAGTTAGCCCCCATGACTAAGGGCCAATTTAGCCAATCCACTTAACTTGTAGTCATCCTCTGAAGTTGTTGAACTCCATGTTTAGTCCAGAAGGCTGTAAAGTGCCCAATCGGAAGATGTGTTCCTCTAGTTTATTGGGGTTTGCTAGAACATTGCAAAGGACATGTGGGCAGGAGAGTAGGGTGGTGTTCAAGTGACAGGAAGGTCTGGGTCCTGCTTGCAGATGGACCAAAAGTGTTCAGCAAATTGGTCAACCAGTCTCCATTTGGTCTCTCCAATGTAGAGTAGACCAGATTGAAGGAGATGCATGTGAAGCACTACTTCACCTGAAAAGGGTGTTTAGGACCTGGGATGATTGGGGAGGAGGTCAAAGGGCAAGTGTTGCACCTTCTATAATTGGAAAGGTGCCTGGTGAGGGGAGGTGTGTGATGGAGTGGACCAGGGTGTCCCAGAGAGCAGTGCCTGTGGAAGGCTGATGGGGGTGAGGGGGAAGAGTGTTGGATAGTGGCAGAAATGGAGGGTGATCCTTTGAATGCAGAGAGTGATGGGGTGAGGACAAGGGGGACTCTATTCTGGTTCTGGGAAGAGGGTGTGAGAGCAGTGATCCAGGGGATGAGAGCCCATCAACCACGGGAAAACCATGATCTGAGGAAGGAGATTAGCAGTGCTATTTTGGAAAGTGGCATCAGAACAGATGTGGCAGAGGCGAGGGAGCTGAATGGGTTTGGAGTCCTTGCAGGGTGTGAAGAGCTGTAGTCGAGGAAGTGGTGGGCTTGTAATGGATACCAGTGGGCAGCTTATCACCAGAAATGAGGTCAAGAAAGGGAAGTGTCTTCTGAGCTGGAATAATCAGTCACATGGTGTCAACTCCCAAGTTTCTACTTATTTACTAGTTGTGTATTTTGATTCGTGATTTGACCCTCAGTCATCCACTGGGTGTCACCAGACTAGGTTAAAGTCCAGCAGGTTTATTTGGCAGCACAAGCTTTCAGTCTCAGGCTCCATCAGGTGAGTGAGGACTTGTGTTCTCAAACAGGGCATATAAAGACACAAACTCAATGTACACGATAATGTTTGGAATGCGAGTCTTTACAGGTAATCAAGTCTTAAAGGTACAGACAATGAGTGGAGAGGGTTAAGCACAAAGATGTGTATTGAGACTTGACCTTTAACCTGTGCTTAACCCCCTCTTCACACACATTGTCTGTACCTTTAAGACTTGATTACCTGTAAAGACTCGCATTCCAAACATTATCTTGTAAATTGAGTTTGTGTCTGTATATGACCTGTTTGTGAACACAGCTCCTCACTCATCTGATGAAGGAGCTTGAGACTCCTGGAGCTAGTGCTGCCAAATAAACCTGTTGGACTTTAACCTGGTGTTGAGACTTCTTACTGTGCTTGCCCAGTCCTACGCCAGCATCTCCATCTGGCGTCACCAGCCCAGAATATTCCTTGGTCACTTGGTAGAATCTTGCTAAAAGAGGAACATGTTGAAGCTTTTTGTCCTGTACTCATCAGGACAAACCCCTTCAAATGACCACAGCAATTAAAGGAGACAATGATGTGGATTGGTTGACTCTAACTGAGGTGTTGCCATGGTGACGCATGCAGGCTCCCCAGGAATTTCAAGGCCTTTGTTTTGGGTTGAAATTTTGCCTGATGCAAAGCTTCAACAGGCTGAAGGGCCTGTTTCCATGCTGTAAACCTGTCTCTCTCATTGAGCAATATTCACCTGCATTAGTAGGTTGTTATGCCATCCATGTTAGTTTGCATTCAGTGTTTCTGAAGAGTCATTCGGCACCATCTGATCCATGCTGCTGAATGAACAGTGTCAAAGCACTTTGCTTTGAACACTCCTCACTTATCCTGCTCCCCACCCCCCACACAACCCCACAGCAGCTTAATTATTCCAGTAACACTAGAAGCAGCCGCTGCTCTGTTGCCACATTGTCATTGTGTGTGTGTGTGGTACTTTGATTTGCTCTTATTTTCCTTGACCATTGGGGAGGAGGGGTAGGGGCGTTTACATGCTTTGTTCCAGGTGGGAATGTGTTTTTTTTAGCTTGTAATGAGCTGTCTCAAGAATAGCTTCTGAACTGTGGAAAGGAAGATGTGCTGTTCCCCAATTGGCTGCCTGCCTGAAATGACTACTTGTAGCTATTGCGGTGTTGATGTTCTATTGATCCTTGCCACTCTAACCTTCTGAAGTTTGTGCAGTGAAGGAAATGATGAAACAATGTTTTTTATGATTTGCAGCTTGCCCTAAATCACAACTCCCTTGCTCTACAATCCCTCCTAATCAAGAAAAGGATGTTGCCTGGTTTGGAGGGCAGTAATTATGAGGAGCGATTGAATCATAGAATCCCTACAGTGCATCATTCAGCCCATGGAGTCTGTACCAACCACAATCCCACCCAGGCCCTATTCCCATACCCCCACATTTACCCTGCTAATCCCCTGGCACTAGGGGCAATTTCGCATGGCCAATGCACCTAACCCACATCTTTGGACTGTGGGAGTAAACCGGAGCAGAAATCCATGTAGACACGGGCAAACAGTTACAGTTTTAACAACACCAGGTTAAATTGCAACAGGTTTATTTGGTAGCAAATACCATTAGCTTTCGGAGCGCTGCTCCTTCATCACATGGTGTGGAAACCTGCTCTCAAACAGAGCACAGAAAATCAAGTTACAGAATACTGATTAGAATGCAAATCTCTACAGCCAACCAGTTCTTAAAGATACAGACAATGAGTGGAGGAGGGAGCATTAAGCACAGGTTAAAGAGATGTGTATTGTCTCCTGTTTGAGAGCAGGTTTCCACTCCATCTGGCAAAGGAGCAGCACTCGGAAAGCTAATGGTATTTGCTACCAAATAAACCTGTTGGACTTTAACCTGGTGGTGTTAAAACTCTTACTGTGTTCACCCCAGTCCAACGCCGGCATCTCCACAACACGGGGAATGTGCAGACTCCAGTTACCAGAGGCTGGAATTGAACCCAGCACTGAAGCAGCAGTGCTAACCACTATGCTGTTCTGATCGGACAAACCTGGTTTGTTTTCACTTGAATGTCTAAGGCTGAGGGGTGACCTGATACAAAAATTACAAGAGGCATGGATCGTCCATCTTTTTCCCAGTGTAGACATGTCAATTACTTGGACTTGAGGTAAAGGGGGGGAAGTTTAAAGGAGATGAGAGGTAAGGTTTTTTAACATGGAGGGTGGTAAGTGCGCTGCCAGAGGAAGTGGTAGAAGCAGATACAATAGCAACGCTTAAGAGGCAGTTTGACAGATACATCAGTAGGCAGCGAACAGGGATATGGACCATGTAGACACAAGAGATCGTTGGAAGTGTCAATGAAGGCTTGATGGGCTGAAGAACCTGCTGCTGTGCTGTTCTTTATCCACATCCCATGAATAAATTGGCAGAGAATAGAGGGACATGGACCACAGAGGTAAGAGGTTGTTGGTTGAGAAATTTGAGAGCACTAGCTTGGTGGGCCAAAGGGCCTGTTCTGTGCTGTACTCAATACTGTTCTAAAAGTGGAAACTTGTAGGCTTGAGTTTGACAGTGAGCTGGAGAGCTTTTTGACTGGTACATCCCTAAATTTGTTGCTGCTGTCTGCTTGCACTTGTCAAACCCCCTAAATTAACCGCATACAGAAAAACCTTTATCTTGGAATTGTAGGATCCCTACAGTGCAGGAGGAGGGTATTCAGCCCATTGAATCTACACCAACTCTCTCCAATGGAACATCTTGCTAAGGCCCACCCCTTTGCTCTATCTCAATAACCCAACACACTTATCCTGCTAATTCCCACTAACCTACTCCCCTTGGGACACTAAGGGGCAGCTACGCATGACCAACCTAACCCACACCTTTTTGGAGTGTTTGGAAACCCATGCACACGGGGAGAATGTCTGGAGTTTGCATGGTCACCCAAGGCTGGAATCTAATCCAGGTCCCTGGCACTGGGGCAGCAGTGCTAACTACTGCCACCCATCTTCCACCGCTTCTGATTATTCCAAAGGTTCTTTTCACCCTTTTGCATTCTGTTTGCAACCGGTAACAAGATGAAAGCTAGATAGCTGTACTTGCTGAGTGTATGAATCAAGGTCCCAGGTGAGCTCTTTCTGAACTGCAGTGAAATTTGATAGTGTTTGCTTATTACTTGGTTGTGAGGGCGAGCAGGTGGTGGTTAAATGTTTGGTTGCAAACCAAGTTGTTGGCTACTTTTTACAAAGTTTTTAGGACCTAGACTTGAAGGTGAAGGGTTGGAATCCAGTCTTGAGTGGCCTGATTTTGTGCATCACTCAATCCCAGGATTGCTACTTGACAAGATCAGTGGCACTGCTGCAACTCCAGAAGGCTTCCCCCTCCCCTTGGGCACAAGAATAAAATGTCCTCCTGGTCAACCACAAACTCCAGAGAATGTGGGTAAATTTGATTCTCCTGCGTGTACTATCAAATCTTTAAACAGCACAAAATGCTCAAGTTAATTTATTGTCACCATTTGGCTTAATTAACACTGCAGAAGTTGCTGTGAAAATCCCTTGGATACCATTACACAAGCTGGGATGAGGTGGACAGGTTCATTAGTGCACTGGGCACATTGTTGGGGGGGTGGGGGTGGAGTTGGAGCTGCTGCGAAGGTGAAGCTTGAAGCACTTTGGGAAGGATTCATCCAGCCCCTGTGGAAATGGACAGTAAAGGACATTGCCCTGAACAAGGTTTGGTTACTGCACCTTTCTCATGGTTTTTCTGCAGCATACTTTGGTAGTTGGCTGTAGTTTTCCAGACTCAACTCCACAAAGAACAGTACAGCACAAGAACAGGCCCTTCAGCCCTCCAAGCCTGCACCAGTCATGATGCCTGCCTAAACTAAAACCATATGCACTCAGTCTGTATCCTTCCATTCCCATCCTACTCATGTATTCGTCTCAAAGCCCCTAAAATGCCACTATTGTACCTGCTCCCACCACCTCCCCGGGCAGCACGTTCCAGACATTCACCACCTTCTATATATTTTTAAAAAACAAACTTGCCTCGCATATCTCTACTCTTCCCCACGCACCTTAAACCTATGTTCCCGAGTAGTTGACTTTTCTACCCTAGGAAAGAACATCTGACTATCCACTCTGTCCATTCCACTCATAATCTTGTAAACCTCTATCAGGTCACCCCTCAACCTGTCATTCCAGTGAGAACAAACTGAGTTTCTCCAACCTCATAGCTAATAGCCTCCAGACCAGGCAACATCCTGGCAAACCTCTTCTGTACCCTCTCCAAAGCATCTACATCCTGTGGCGACCAGAATTGTACACCATATTCTAAATGAGGCCTGACTAAGGTTCTGTATAGCTGCAGCATGAGCTGTAAAATTTTATACTCTATGTCCCAACAGATGAGGGCAAACAAGCCGTATGCCTTTCCTTTTTGGCTTTCCTTTAATACATTTCCATTCTTGCTCAGGTTTTGGGGTGCATTGTGGGTGCTGCATTGTCAAGAGTTGGATAAGATGTTGAACCAAGGTCCTGTGTGACCTCTAATCATGAGAACCTTGTGACAGAGCAAAGGCCTTCTCCCCGGTGTAGTAGCTAATAATGCACCCAGCCGCTTGTTGGATCTTGCTGTATACAAATTGGTTCCTTTGACTGTAGATGCTAACACCAAGTATTGAGGTTATTCAGTTGTGGCAAGTGTTTATCATGAAACTGAGTTCTGCCCCCCCACCTTCCCAACCAGGTTTTGTCTTGGGTGTGAACTTGTTAGAATATAAGGGGATATTATCATACCTTTATTATTGGATAGGGATGGACAAAGCTACTTTGCTCACCTCCCTAAAGCCGCTATTCGCTCCTGCAGGGAGTTCAGGATGTTGGTGTGAATGGACCACACCTTAATTCTAATCCACATCGCAGTGTTGTGTGGATTTGAGCATGTCACCTGCTGTCCCTCAGTGTAGCAAAGCTGAGCAAGGAGTACATACTGTGAAGACAGTTTTAAGCTTGGTTAGCACTGATTCCTCAGTGCCAGGGATCTGGGTTCAAGCTTGGGTCACTGTCTGTGCAGTGTTTGCTCATTCTCCCTATGTCTGTGTGGGTTTCCTCCCACAGTCCCAAAGATATGCTGGCTGGGTGCATTGGACATGCTAAATTCTCCCTCAGTGTACCTGAACAGCTGCTGGAGTGTGGCAACTGGGGGATTTTCAGTGACTTCCTTGCAGTGTTAATGTAAGCCTACTTGTGACACTAAAACTTTGACTTGCTATGTAGCTGGAACAGGAGTGGTGTAGTGGTATTGTCACTAGTAATCCAGAGACCCAGGGCAGATTGGGGGACCCAGGTTCAAAGCTCACTCATTTTTACCCCATGAGCTTCTGATGGGTCAGACTTATTACCCAACTTCCTTTCCTCCATCCTCCATCAGATGTTGATACTAAATGTCGCTAGTCAGGCTAGAAAAAGGAACCTGTACATTTAATCAAAATCTGTTCATGACCTGTTCACCTTGAATCCCACCCATTCTCAAAGGGGGAGATGGTGTGGGTTGGAGTCCAGCAGTGAGAGGTTGCTATAATGGACAGCGACTGAGATGGTATCTGGGTTCACTTAAAATAGTGTTCCATTCTGGTCACCACACTTTGGAGGTTTGGAGAGGGTATGGAGAAGATTTACTAGGATGCTGCCTGGTATGGAGGGCATTAGCTATGAGGAGAGATTGGAGAAACTTGGTTTGTTCTCACTGGAACAACAGGCTGAGGGACAACCTGATAGAAGTCTACAAGATTGAGAGGCATGGACAGAGTGGATAGTCAAACTTTTCCCAGGATGGAATAATCCATTACTAGGGGGCACAGGCTTAAGGTGTGAGGAGCAAGGTTTAAAGGAGATGTACGAGGCAGTTTTTAAGAGGGTGGTGGGTACCTAGAACTTGCTGCTGGAGGAGGTAGTGGAAGCAGATACAATAGTGAGTTTTGAGGGACATCTGGATAAATACATGAATAGGATGGGAATGGAGGGATATGGTCCCCGGAAGGGTAGGGGGTTTTAGTTCAGACGGGAAGCATGGTTGGTGCAGGCTTGGAGGGCCGAGGGGCCTGTTCCTGCGCTGTAATGTTCTTTGATGTGGAGTTGCTGGTTTTGGACTAAAGTAGGCACAGTAAGTAGTCTCGACACCAGGTTAAAGTCCAACAGGTTTGTTTGGTAACATGAGCTTTTGGAGTGTTGCCTGATGGACTTTAACCTGGTGTTGAGACTACTTACTGTAATTCTTCTTTGGGCAAGGTGGAATTAACTCCTTTCAAAGGAGTTGAGCTGCCCTGGTTTCAATGGGCAGGGAGCTGTTGAGCAGCATGGGCTGTGTATCCTGAATCTTGGGGGAACATCACCCCTACAGAACCACAAGGTGAAAAACCAGGTCTGACAATCCCCTAGAACCAATCTCTTGAACAAATTGAGCTCTCTAGGGCAGCTCCATCCTCTGCTCTAACAGTGCAGCACCATCCTTTAAAAAGCATGAGTGGGAGGGAGGTGTCTGAAGATGTGTGTATAATGAAGCAGGGGAGAAATTAAAGGGCTACCTATAAATGGCTATGGCACAGTGATTAATACAGTGGCCTCAGTGCCAGGGATCCAGGTCCAATTCTGGCCTTGGGTGGAGTTCACACGTTCTCCCCCTGTCTCCAAGGTTTCCTCCAGCTTTTAAATTATTTATTATTGTCACAAGTAAGCTTACTTTAACACTGCAATGATACCACCATGAAAATCCCCTAGTTGCCACACTCTGGCACCTATTCAGGTACACTGCAGGAGAATTTAGCATGGCCAATGCACCTCTTGTGGGAGGAAACCAGAGCATCTGGAAGAAACCCATGCAAACATGGAGAATGTCTAGGCAGCAGTGCTAACCATTGTGCTGCCTACACTCTGTAGGTTAGGTGGTTTGGCCATGCTAAATTACCCCTTTTTAGTGACTTGGGATTTGTAGGCTGCGGAGGGTTACTAGAGTTACAATGATAGGGTGGGCCTGGGTATGATGCTGTCAGTTGGTGAATAGCTGCCTCCTGCACTGTAGGAATTCTGACACATCTATAAATAGCTATGTTGACACTCGGAAGGTGAGTGAGAAGTATCTTGAGGAGCTGTAGCTGTGTTCTGATGTCTAACCTCATAGTTAATGGATGTAAATAAAATTTCTGAATGAAAGATACTCTTCTAGAGTAAAGAGCCAATGAGTTGAACCCAAACCTAGAGTAAGATGTCCATCCCTGTGGAGGGTGTTGCCTTTCTAAACTTGTCCATATTATGACTCTTGGCTAACTACATGATGTGGCGATGCCGGTGTTGGACTGGGGTGAACACAGTAAGAAGTCTCAACACCAGGTTATGTGGACATAAATGTGGACATTTCCACTCCATCTGACGAAGGAGCAGCGCTCTAAAAGCTTATGGTATTTGCAGCCAAATAAACCTGTTGGACTTTAACCTGGTGTTGTGAGACTTCTAACTACATGTCAGACCTTCTGTGGTAACTGATGCTGGTTTAATATGGCGTATAGTTCTAGTCAGTGGTGGAATGGTGCCCTCTTGTGGTCTTTCAGCTCATTACAATTCTTCCCAGAAATATTCAATAAACCAATTGCAAGAACCTTAAAATCTGTTTGGGATTGAGCCAAAGCTTAAAGAACAGGGAGATGCAGGTGGGTGGTACAGTTGTATTGTCACTGGATTAGAACTTGGGACCTGGGTTCAAATCCCACCACAGCAGGTGATGAAATTTGACAGCAATAAAATCTGGAATTGAGTCAATTGTTAAAAACCCATCTGGTTCACTAATGGTGTTGGAAGGAAATCTGCTGTCCTTACCCAGTCTGGCCTACATGTAACTCCAGAGCCACAGCAATGTGGTTGACTCTCAACTGTCCTAGCAAGCCACTCTGTTCAAGGGTGACTCAGGATGGGCAATAAATGCTGGCCCAGCCAGCTAATGACTGATCCTGTAAACTGAATTACCAGAGGTCGCAAATTGGAATCCTTGGCAACAGAGACAGCAGATGAGTTTTTGCTTGTGGATTTGGAGGAGCAGTCAAGGCTATGGAGGGGAGAAACAGGGCAGGGGACAAAAGCTGGCATAGATCCTGTGTAGGAAGTTTAACAACACCAGGTTAAAGTCCAACAGGTTTATTTGGTAGCAAAAGCCACAGTGTGGCTTTTGCTACCAAGTAAACCTGTTGGACTTTAACCTGGTGTTGTTAAACTTCTTACTGTGTTTACCCCAGTCCAACGCCAGCATCTCCACCTCATAGATCCTGTGGCCAACTCCAGCCTTCCCTTCTAGAACATTAATTCTTTCCACACACGATGAATCCTGATTTCCTTGCTGAGTTTTTTTTGGTGTTTTTACTCTTGATTAGTCTGATTTCTGGAGTGGAGACTTGTCTACATCTACCCTATCCCAGCCTTTCAGTATCTGTCCAATCACCCCATTGTTCCTCCTGCCTAGACTATCGAGCCCTGGCTTGTTTAATCTTTCCTGAAAGGTGGTAAATGCTATATTTGCTGTTCAAACTTGATTACTACTCCAATTGGAAACTGGAACTGTGTGCTCAAGGTTGGGTCAAAATCCTAGAACTCGCTCCCTAACAGTATTGTGGGTGTAACTACACCATGCAGCAGATGGCTATCAACTTTTCCAGTGAAGTGTTTACCTGTTCATCAAACTCCATTTAGACACCAGGTATGTGGCCTGAGGTGAGGGGAAGTGTTCCCTCCTGTTAAGTTTGTTTATTAGTCTCTCGTAGGTTTACATTAACATGGCAATGAAGTTACTGTGACAATACCCTAGTCGCCGCACTCCGGTGCCTGTTCAGGTACACTGAGGGAGAATTTAGCACGGCCAACGCACCGAACCAGCACGTCTTTCGGACTCTGGGGGGGGGGAAACCCACAGAGACATGGGGAGACTCCACACAGATGCAGTCAACCAAGGCCAGGGATTGAACCCTTTCAGACGTGCTAGTTGGGTTGTTTGTGTGTACAAGCTCAAATTAATAGACTTATTTCAAAGTGTGGGGACATGGCTGAAGGGGTAAAAACTTGTGTGATCTTGGAATACTTGAAGAATCCATTAACATTCAGATTGTGTTTTGTTTGGAATGTTATCTCTGCTGTGGTGGTGGAATTTGTCACCGCTGTCAATGTGAGCAGAGTTTTCGGAGCAGGTTGTTGAATGTAGATTGAAGGCACGGAGGTGGGAGATCTTTACTGGGGGATTGGGGGGGGAAATCTCAATCGGGCACAACATCCTCCACTACTTGTTTAAAAATTAAACTAATATAGAGCTCAAACTTTTGACCAATTTTATTTTTAGGTGCCAGACTAGACCGGCCTTATCAGCGCCTTCATTTCCCAGGATTTGGCATCGCAATCATCCTGCTGAGTGGACTGGCGATCATCACAGTCCCAGTACTGGCTTTCGTGGTGAGTCAGTGAAGTGAGTTCCACATTGGACTCAGTGACATATGGAAACGTTGAAATCCTTTGTCCTGTTCATTAACATTAAGTTGCTATTTAAGTCAGGGGTGTTTGTAAATACTACAGTTGCTCCACTTGTTCAGTGCCCAACAGGCAAAACCTATAACCTGTTGCAGTACTGTATATGAATGCTTTGAATCTTGCTGATCCATCCCTAGCTCTGCAAAGTGGACAATCGCCTTCTATTAAAAGCAGATGGGACATTTTATTTCTTCTTGGGCAGTAGGAGTTGGTGTACTTGTTGAAATAACCTAGCTGTAAATATACAATGGTGTGCTACAGATTGGAGGCAAGATTCATTATAGAGTCAGAACAAGATTTGGGGCTCCTATTGCTATTTGGCCTCCATTGTCCCCCTCCATCTTATCAAGAAAATTATTTAATGTCACTTCCTTGCATAGTTGTCTTAATCAGCTGGGTGGTAAAAGACTGCTAACATTTTGGGTTCCCAATGGTCACTGGAGGCCATTCTGCCTGCATTGAGGGAGAGGTTTCTGTCTCCCTGCATGTAACCAACACCATTTTCAGATCAGGATCCCCCTCTAATGTTTCAACTGAATCAGCACAGTGCTCTGATTTTGCATTCCAATAGTCTTGCCATGTCTCTGCTTTTGTCAATTGCCCTCAATTCTGTGCCCTCTTGGTCAAAGGATCCAGAATCCAAAGGACCCTCATCCACTCTGTCCAGAGCCCTCCATGATTCCCAGACCTCGGTATCTAGTCAGACCATTCGAATTTCCAATGACAGTCACTGACTCAACTGAGAAACTACTTCTGAGCCCTCATGTCATCCTACAGTGCAGAAGGAGGCCATTTGGCCCATCAAGTCTGCACTAACCACAATCTCACCCAGGCCCTATCCCTGTAACCCCTCACTGACCCTACCTAGTCCTCCTGACACTAAGGGGCAATTTAGCACAGCCAATCAACCTAACCCGTGCATCTTTGGACTGTGGGAGGAAACCCACACAGACATGGTGGGGAAAAATGTGCAAACTTCAACGACCCAAGCTGGGAATCTAGCTCTGATCCCTGGCACTGCCAAGGCAGCAGTGCCAACCACTGCGCTGCCTTCATCTTTCCTGAAATGTGGTGCCCAGTACTGGGTGCAATATTCTGGTTGAGCCAGCGTAATAGACAAGTCTAACATCCTTGTTTTTGTAACTCCTCTGCCCCAATTAATAAATTACTGTCAATAAGCACATGGTTAGAATATCCTAACTAAACATTGGTTGCTAAAGAGATTTATCCCAGAGGATGTGTGGCATCGTGTCCATGTTGGCTTGAAGGGTGCCTATGGGCCAGTTTCAGCAAATGCTTTGGAAGACCACCCTACAATACTAGTCAACCTCCTTAATTGAATCCTGATCAATTGTGAATCTGGGCCTGATGGGCTTGTATATGGCATATTGTCAAATGCTTGATGCCACACTTGCAGGAGACTGCGAGACCTGGATAGAGTGGACGTGGAGAGGATGTTTCCACTAGTAGGAAAAACTAGAACCAGAGGCACAACCTCAGGCTAAAGGGATGATCCTTTAAAACAGATTAGGAGGAATTTCTTCAGCCAGTGGTGAATCTGTGGAACTCTTTGCCGCAGAAGGCTGTGGAGGCCAGGTCATTGAGTGTCTTTAAGACAGATAGTTGGGTCCTTGAATAAGGGGATGAGAAAAATATCAGCCATGATAGTGGCAAAGCACTCTTGATGGGCCAAGTGGCCTAGTTCTAATATGTCTTATGGTCACACACAGCTAGACACTTGGCTGTTAAGTGTGCTATGCACTCCAATTTAACCAATTTGCCAATGCTCTGGTTTGCAGCAACTGTAATAACTCTGGCTTTTAAATGAACATTGCAACATAATTTTTCTGTAAATGCCTCAGTAAAGTCTGCCTTGTGCCCAGAGCATACGATTCGATTTGAATCCTGTGTTCAGGGTTAGATATGGGTGAAATATTTGTGGGATTGGCTTCATGATCCCAGACCTCAGTATCTAGTCAGACCATTCAAATCCAATATTGGAATATAATCTCTCCTCTCTGGGTTTAGTGCTGGAAATATCGGTTCTGTGTGGCCTGTCAGAAGAGCTTTACGTTTGAGGCATGGGATGTGGAGCGTGAGAATGCGAGTGTCCAGATAGCGTTACCAGAGGTGAGCTTTCTAAATCCCTATTCCACTGAGTACCTGTGTAGATTTTTAATTGTTACGCTGAGTGTAAAATATGATTTTGTTTGAAATGTGTTGGGATGGGATTGCCAGATGTGATTCCTGCTCCACCGAGTAGGTGTAGATTTTTAATTAAATGGTCCTGTCACTAGTTGCATGGAATATGATGAAACTGAACCAATATACAAGCTGGACTTTCCTGAAACGTCTGTTCCCTGCACAGGGCACTGCTGGTTTCCACCTTCCGCACTCGAAGCATCTGTTTTAGAATCCTAGAGTGCAGAAGAGGCCATTTGGCCCATCATGCTTGCATAGATGACCGGCCATAACCCCCCACATTTGCCCTGCTGATCCAGAAGGAGGCCATTTGGCCCATTGAGCCTACACTGACAGTGATCCCACTTGCACCCTATCCTCATTACCCCCACATAACCTAATCTCTTCCCCCCCCCCCCACCCAAGGGGGTTGGGGGGTTGGGGGGTAGGAATATTGCAACTCCACACAGCCAGTGACCCATGGAATTGAACCCAGGTCCATGGCACTGGGGCAGCAGCAATAACCACTGTCAAAATTTTCTCTTCACTGTCTCCCTGGGTTGATGCTAACTTTCTTCTCCAGAAGGAAGTGGGGGAGGGGGGTGGCAATAGGAGGTGACATCTTTTTCCCTTTTACTATAGATCAACTCTTGCACATTTCATATGGAGTGCAACAGCTGCAAGTTCAATCATGATCCAGAAGTGTCATTTGAGATCTCCCATTTTGCTTGCCACCCCAAGCAGTAGCTTGGGATATTTTATTGCAAAGTCTTCAAACATGGCACACTTTTTATCTGGTAGGAATGGACACCACCTGATTTCTAACCATCTGCAATGGAATGGGATTTGCATTTAAAGAGCACCTTTCCCATCCTTGGGTGTTCCTCTGGGAAAAGTGTAGTTGCTGTTCCACTGCAGGGCCTTGGCTGTTGTGGCTGAACCACAGACTTATTCTGCAATTTGAGTAATTCTCCTGACTGCCCCCACCTGTCACAAGGCACATGTCTGTAGAACATTTTGCACTTGCCTGGAAGAGTGCAGCTCCAGAATGGGGATTGGAAGCTTGACCCTATCCAGGATGGAGCTTGGTACCCCACTGCACAAGGGCAGCAGTGTATACCATCAACGAGGTGCACTGCAGCAACTTGGCAAGCCACCTACTGAACCCATCAAGAAGGACAAGGGCAGCAGATGCATGGGAACACCATCTGCATATTACCCTCCCAAGTCACTCCAACCTGACTTGGAAATGTGTCACTGGCTCAATACTCCCTAACACCACTGGTGGGTATACCTACACCTCAGATTGCAGTGGTTCAAGGCAGCTCCACCTTGAGGGCACTTGGGAATGGACAGTAAATGCTGGCCCTGCCAGTGACACCCACATTGGCTGGGGTGAATAGTAAATATAACTTTCACCAGTGGAGTTGGGAGCTCTACCCCACCCTAATGCTGCCATCACAGTCCAAAAGGTACATAACCTTGTCAAACAAAGCTGGTTAGTGAAGTTTTTTATTCATGGGACATGGGTGTCGCTCGCTGGCCAGCATTTATTGCCCATCTCTAGTTGCCACTCGAACTGATTGGCTTGCTAGGCCGTTTCAGTGGGGATTTGAATCCACCATGTTGCTGTGGGCTTTGGAGTCACAAGCCAGACTGGGGTAAGGACAGCAGCTTTCCTTCCCTAAAAGACATTAGTGAACCAGATAGATTTTTTTGACAATGGTTTCATGGCCATCAGTAGATTCCTAATTCCAGATATTTGTGAATTCCAGTTCCACCAGCTGCTGTGGTGTGATTTGAACCCAGGTCCCCAGCTGAGTTTCTGGATTAATAGTCCAGCGATAACGAGGCCATTGCCTTGCTATGGAATGTGTAGGGGCCTCGATATCCAGCTCACTCGCTGTCCAGGGTAGATATGCATAAGCGCTTTGCCTAACTGATGCACAACTTCATGCTACTAAAAGATCTTGGTCAAAATCTCAGACGGTTAGAGTCCTGTCCCATATCTCTATCTCCTGTAAAAACAATTCTGCTTATTCCACTCCCTACCCTTTCTCTTGCACTAAAACTATTTTCCTTTTTCCAATTTTCTTTACTCAAGTTTTCACATTTGTGGTGCTCAGAATTGGGCACTGACTCGAGCTGAGACTGGAGCAGATCTCATTTAGAGCCTAACTTTCTTCCACCCCCCCCCAATATCAACACAGGCTCTGCACCTTGGTGTGGAGATGCTGGCATTGGACTGGGGTGGGCACAGTAAGAAGTCTCAACACCAGGTTAAAGTCGAATAGGTTTATTTGGCAGCACTAGCTTTCGGAGTCTCAAGTCCTCACTCACCTGATGGAGCCTGTGTTCTCAAACATAAACTGATAGCCAAGTTCCGCACACATGAGCATGGCCTCAACCAGGATCTTGGGTTCATGTCACACTGTCACCCCCATGACTTGCCTGGGCTTGCTAAATCTCACTAACTGTCCTGGCTGGAAACAATACACACCTCTTTAACCTGTGTTTAACACTCTCTCCACTCACATTGTCTGTCTCTTTTAAGACTTGATTACCTGTAAAGACACACATTCCAACCATTATCTTGTAAATTGAGTTTCTGTATATGACCTGTTTGAGAACACAACTCTTCACTCACCTGAAGGAGCTTGAGACTCAAAGCTAGTGCTGCCAAGTAAACCTGTTGGACTTTAACCTGGTGTTGAGACTCTTTGCTGAGGCACAGGGGTGTAGTTCATTTTTCAACCACCAGAGGTCCAAGCACCATCAGTAGAAGTTCCAGATGAAGCTTTTGAGAGAATTGGGGATAGTGGAAGTTTCTATTTTACAGGTGGAAGGAAAAGTTTAACTTGATTAAAACATAGGACCAGATTTAAACGTGTTGGTGACTGATGCTGTCACTGGGCCATTAGTCCATAACTTGACAACTGGAGTGCCCCCTGTGTTCACTTAAACATGGAAAGCTCTGATTTTTAAATTTACTCCCAAGGTTACACAGTCCAATCAGTGAACTGAATCTCCTGTAGTGTCTTGTTGTAAAGTTTTACCCATTGGAGATTTGAACATTAATATATGGACTGCAGCAATTTCAAGGCAGCTCACCACCACCTTGAGGGATGGGTGATAAATGTTGGCCCAGCCAGCGATGCCCAGGTCCCACCAATGAAGAAAATCCAGCATAATGCTCAAGACAAGGGTTTGAATCCTGCCACTGCAGATGGAAAGATTTGATTTTTTTAAAAAACATTTTTAATTCATTTCTGGGCCAGCATTTATTGCCCATCCCTCATTGCCCTTGAATGAGTGGCTTATTAGGCCATTTCAGAGGGCAGTTGAATTAACCACATTGCTGTGGCTCTGGAGTCACATGTAGGCCTGATGTGGAGATGCCAGTGTTGGACTGGGGTAAGCACAGTAAGAAGTCTCTCAACACCAGGTTGAAGTCCAACAGGTTTATCTGGTAGCACAAGCTTTCAGTGCTAGAAATCTTAGAATTCCAGGTGAGTGCATGGAGGTCAGACCAGGTAAGGTCAGTGAACTAGATGGGTTTTTCCGACAATTGACAATGGTTTCATGGTCGTCAGTAGATTCTTAATTCCAGATAATTTTTTCTTGAATTCAAATTCCACCATCTACTGTAGTGGGATTTGAACCCAGGTCCCCAGAACATTAGCTGAGTTTCTGGATTAATAGTCTAACAATACACTAGGCCATTGCCTCCCTTAAGTTTAAATGATCATGGAAGCATTGTGCATCCAGTTCACTCATGTCCTTTAGGGGAGGAAATCTGCCATCCTTACCGAGTCTGGCCTACATGGGACTGCAATGTGATTAACCCTTATGCTCTAGCAAGCCACTCAGTCCAAGGGCAGTTGGGCTTGGGCAATAAATGCCAGCCCAGCCAGCAGCTGCACAGTCCATGCAAGGATTTAAAAGAACATTGTGTAACTGGGTTAAGAGCATGCTAGTTTTGTAACAGCCTCTGACCCTGAGAATCTAATTTTATTTGTGGAATGCCGAAACTTTCCCCCATGTTTTTGAGCCTCCAACAAATTAATCATAGAATAAAAGCAAATTGCTGCAAATGCTCTTCCCCTCCCACCTCCCTCCCTCCACATCTTCATCTGTCACAGCTTACCCTCTGATTTCAGCTTCTCTGCCGTTTGCCCATTCACACCTTCTATTCTCTCCATGGGCTGCCATTAGCAGCCTTTCCCCTGGTTTCTGTGGCTATGACTCATCTTTCATTCCCTCCCCCTGCAGTATAAATATCTCCCACTTTCTGCCTTTTAGCTTTGACAAAGGGTCGTCTGGACTTGAAACGTCAGCTCTTTTCTGTCCTTACAGATGCTGCCAGACCTGCTGAGATTTTCCAGTGTTTTCTCTTAGGAATTAATCATAGAATCCCTACAGTGCAGAAAGAGGCCATCAAACCTGCACTGACCATCTTGCCCAGGCCCTATCCCTGTAACCCACATTTACCCTGTTCGTCCCACTGACACTAAGGGGCAATTTATCATTACCACTCCACCCAACCTGCAAATCTTTGGAGTGTGGGAGGAAACTGGAGCACCCACAGGAAACCCACACATGCAAACTCCACAGTGACCCAAGCCAGGAATTGAACCTGGGTCCCTGGCACTGAGGCAGCAGTGCTAACCACAGCCACCCATTCCATTATAATGCTGAAAGAAGGGGGTCACTTTTGCTGACCATTGAATCCATCTTTTTTTCAACCAGTTGCAGCAGAACACCTGGATCACGTTGGTTTTCAAATTTTGGTTCCTGTTTTGAGCAGCTCCCTAGTTTGCTGACAGATTTCCAGATTGCTTTTGCTTCTTCCCAGGTTTTTGTTCACTCTTAACTGGTAAATTCTCTCCTGGGATTTGATGACTGTTAAACAAATTGGCTCTATGAAGTTAAAGTAACTCCTCATTCAAACCAATTGCAGATAATTGATTGTCTCTCTCCAGAGCCTGTGTTCTGTAGGACATTTGATGCAGGACATTGCTTACTGATTATGTTTTGTTTATGCAGATGGCCCCAGAAAGCTATAAGCTCCATGAGGAATATGCCGATTATTCCTTTGCACCATGAGAATTTTGGCCGGAAAAGATCAAGCCAAGAGTGTCCTTTTAAATGGCTTGCTTCTGTGGCGGAATATTGTGAGCTTGGTTCAGCTTGAAGGTGGTCAAACTATAACTTTCCTTTCTCCCCCCTTCTCCCAGGGTTTTGGTGTTTCCGTCACTTATTCAAACTCTTATCACAAGGCATTCTAGAATCTTCCAAGTCCCTTTTTTTAATTGGAAGAATCTAGCTGGGGCATACCACTGTCAAATCGACAAAGAAACTGGAGAGTAAATTTGGGGATGGTTGTATTGAGTGAAAATGACTGCTTTTCAATCTCGTGCATAGTGTTTGGACCCATTGTGGACTTTGAGACTGGAAAATGTCTTGATTTGTAGCTGTCATTTAATAATGGGCCATGCACTGTAAATTCTTGCCTGCTGGACTTTTGTGGCACCTCATACAGTACCCACAGTTTCCAAACCAGCACTTGCCATGTCAGTAAATATACAGCGACACCCCTTTTGCTGATGCCCATGATTCAAAACGCCTGCGGGCATTGATGTAGGAGTTGGTATTGCTTGTGCTAAACATCGTTCCAAATTACATGGAACATAACAATCCAGAATGGTTTAAATGGGGGAAGGGAAATTTCAATGCATGTGATTACTATTGATGCCAGCGAGCTTGGGGGGGAAAATTCCAATGCGTGTGATTCCTATCCATGCTTGGAATTCTTTTGTGATTAAATAAATCGTGTAGCAGATTGACTTCCAGCAATGAATTGGTTAATTTTCCAAGGAGTGCAAGCAGGTTAGTGAGGATTGGACATTTTCCTCTTGGTATTCTTTTTGCAAAATGTGCACATGCATCCACTTGTGAAGAGGTGTGTGACATTGTTTGCTCATTCTCCTCCAGTCCTGTTGTTGTTTTAACCCAGCTTGGCTACAGGCCCTATTTTGGATACTGTCATTATTATCACTTACAGTGCAAGCGTTGGGGAAGTTTTGTTTATAATTGGGGAAATCTAAATCTGCATTGGCATTCCCAATTGGTGCTAAAATTAGATGTGTACACAAATCACCTTCACAACTTTTTTAAAATTGAAATGTTTTAGCCTTTTTACTACACACCGCACCACTTTGGTCGAGGGGCATGTTGGCGATCAAATTTTATTTTCAGTTCTATCCCACAAAATCTTTTGTACTGATGTGCAAAATTAAGGTGTTATCCAATAGCCAGAACTTTGGAGAAGGCAGCTTAACTTGATTTGCAAGTGTGTCCAGGAGTAGAAATCTCAAACTCGCCTGCAGGGCAGCCAAAAAAAACCTGAAATCCTCACCAGAAGTGGTACTGGACTCCCAACTGTGGCCTGACATTCGGATAACATGGGTCCACAGGGCTTTGTGAACACTGCATGGGCCATTCCTTCCAATGCTGCCAATTGCATGTGTGTATGTCTCCTCTTCTAGGTTAGCTTTTGAAGCACCAACAGTGGGTTTTGGCATTGAACCAGATTCTGCCAAGCTTCTGCAACAATGCACAAATTGTACTAGTGTTCTAAAACCAAAATATACATGTAGAATGTTTTTGGTGTGACTCACACATTGTCAAGTTTGATGTGGGGAGGGAGGGAATTGAAGGAAGGGTACCGCCATGGTAGGATCTGACTGCCACTTCAATGTAATGCTTTTTTGACATTTGATTACATGCAATGGCTTTAACCCATTCCATGTATAAAATAGTGCCAGATTTCCTTGCAGAATACTGTGCTTGTGTTTGGTATCTTGTACAAAAGTCTGGTTGAGTTTTTGTAAAGTTTTTAATAAAATGTAAATTGTAAACTATATTCAGTTGTCTGTCTTGTTCTGCCTTCTGCCATGTTCTACCTTGCCACAACTTGCTGTCAGACTGCTAGCTAGAAATCCAGATGTGGGTAGTCCTCCATTTCCAATAAGTCTTGAGAATCTAACCTTTAACCATTACACATACACCATGGTTTTCATTCCCCTTTCCTGGCCATTTGTCCTTGGGGCCAAACCTGATTTATTCATGATCTGCTTTGAGGAGCAAATAGTTTCTTTTGCCTACATCTTCCACCGTGTCTCTTTCCTCGCCTCCACCTTGTCCACTGCTGAAATCCCCTTGCGTAGGCTTTTCTCCTCCTCCCCAGACTGAGGAATGGGGTAGCATGGTGGCACAGTGATTAGTACTGCTGCCTCTCAGCACCAGGGACTTGGATTGATGGCCAGCTTGGGTCACTGCAGAGTTTGCATGTTCTCACCATGTCTGTGGGTTTCCTCCCACAGTCCAAACATGTGCTAGTTAGGTGCATTGTCCATGCTAAATTCTCCGTGTACCTGAACAGGTGCTGGAGTGTGGTGACTAGGGGAATTTCACAGCAACTTTAGTGTTAATGTAAGCCTACTTGTGACACTCAGCTTTATCAGCCAGGAGACCAAGTACTTGCCAGCTCCCTTTAACTCTACCACTCACTAGCCATTGCCTATCAATAGATTCTAGCCACCCACCACATCCTTTTCAAATACTAATCCCTAGGTTCATGGACTGCCACTTTTTTCTCTTGCAAACTATCTTCTATGGCACTGGCAATCTTAAGAGCTTTGAATAAACTGAAGGTCGATAAGTCCCCTGGGCCTGATGAAATATATCCTAGGATGCTTTGGGAGGCAAGGGATGAGGTTGCAGAGCCTTTGGCTTTGATCTTTGGGTCCTCGCTGTCCACGGGGATGGTGCCAGAGGACTGGAGAGTGGCGAATGTTGTTCCTCTGTTTAAGAAAGGGAGTAGAAATGACCCTGGTAATTATAGACCGGTTAGTCTTACTTCGGTGGTTGGTAAATTGATGGAAAAGGTCCTTGGGGATGGGATTTACGACCATTTGGAAAGATGCAGATTTAATCCGGGATAGTCAGCACGGATTTGTGAAGGGCAAGTCGTGCTTCACAAATTTGATTGAATTTTGAGGTGGTGTTGATGAAGGTAGGGCAGTTGTCATATACATGGATTTTAGTAATGCGTTTGATAAGGTCCCCCATGGTCGGCTTATGATGAAAGTGAGGTGGTGTGGGATAGAAGGAAAGTTGGCCGATTGGATAGGTAACTGGCTGTCTGATCGAAGACAGAGGGTGGTGGTGGATGGAAAATTTTCGGATTGGAGGCAGGTTGCTAGTGGAGTGCCGCAGGGATCAGTGCTTGGTCCTCTGCTCTTTGTGATTTTTATTAATGACTTAGAGGAGGGGGCTGAAGGGTGGATCAGTAAATTTGCTGATGACACCAAGATTGGTGGAGTAGTGGATGAGGTGGAGGGCTGTTGTAGGCTGCAAAGAGACATAGCTAGGATGCAAAGCTGGGCTGAAAAATGGCAAATGGAGTTTAACCCTGATGAATGTGAGGTGATTCATTTTGGTAGGACTAATTTAAATTACAGGGTCAAAGGTAGGGTTCTGAAGACTGGAGGAACTGAGATCTTGGTTCATATCCACAGATCTCTAAAGGTTGCCACTCAAGTGGATAGAGCTGTGAAGAAGGCCTATAGTGTGTTAGCTTTTATTAACAGGGGGTTGGAGTTTAAGAGCCGTGGGGTTATGCTACAACTGTACAGGACCTTGGTGAGACCACATTTGGAATATTGTGTGCAGTTCTGGTCACCTCACTATAAGAAGGATGTGGAAGTGCTGGAAAGAGTGCAAAGGAGATTTACCAGGATGCTGCCTGGTTTGGAGGGTAGGTCTTATGAGGAAAGGTTGAGGGAGCTAGGGCTGTTCTCTCTGGAGTGGAGGAGACTGAGGGGAGACTTAATAGAGGTTTATAAAATGATGAAGGGGATAGAGTGAACGTTCAAAGACTATTTCCTCGGGTGGATGGAGCTATTACAAGGGGGCATAACTATAGGGTTTGTGGTGCGAGATATAGGAAGGATATCAGAGGTAGGTTCTTTACGCAGAGAGTGGTTGGGGTGTGGAATGGACTGCCTGCAGTGATAGTGGAGTCGGACACTTTAGGAACATTTAAGCGGTTATTGGATAGGCACATGGAGCACACCAGGATGATAGGGAGTGGGATAGCTTGATCTTGGTTTCAGATAAAGCTTGGCACAACATCGTGGGCCACAGGGCCTGTTCTGTGCTGTACTGTTCTATGTTCTATGTAAGATGGGAGGGGCAAGTCTTTCCAGGGAAGTGGACTTGTCAGACATGTCAACCACTTAGTTGCACTTAGTCAGACTTTGCCTGGGAGCAACATCCATTTGTTGAAAAGTTGTTGTGTAATTGCTGCTAAGAGGATGAACATGAGTGTCTGTGCAGTGAATCAGGCTGTGCTACCTGTGATTAGTTTGCAACACTATCATTTGTACAGCCAAACTGTGCCCCTCCCAGGAATGAACTAACTTGCCAAGGTAAAAAGCAGCAGCATGGAAATGGCGCTTGGGTAACCTTTACATACCAGAGCAATGTATGGACATTGATTTTCAAATTCTCTTGTGATGTTTAGTAATCAACTTTATAAATTGCTGTAATCTTCCCACAATTGTCCTGAGCCCATTGCTTCATCCAAATTATGATGTGGAGATGCTGGCGTTGGACTGGGGTAAACACAGTAAGAAGTCACAACACCAGGTTAAAGTCCAACAGGTTTATTTGGTAGCACAAGCTTTCGGAGCCTTAAGCCCCTTCATCAGGTGAGTGGGAGTTCTGTTCACAAACAGGGCATATAAAGACGAACTCAATTTATCTTAACTCGTCCAAATTACCCAGCTTTGCTCTTCCGGCAATGTTTGTTTATTTTGCAGTTTTTATGGGGCATTTAATTGCGTTCTGTTTACGAAGCTTGAGGATATTTGATTCCAAAAAAGGCAGGCAGAATCTTGCAACCTGTGTAACCAGATGCTGTGGTTTCCTGTCTAAACATGTGTGGGTTAGGTTGATTAGCTATGCTAAATAGTGTCAGGGGGACTAGCAGGGTAAAGATGTGGGATTATAGGAAAAGGGCCTGGGTGGGATTGTGGTCAGTGCAGACTCAATGGGCCAAATGGCCTCCCTCTGCACTGTAAGGATTCTATGATGTGCTAATATTTGCATATATTTAATTTGTTACCTCCAGTTTTTGAAAGGTAATTTCTTGTTGGTGGTGATGGTTAGTGCTCGGTGAGGAATTTGTGTGGAGTGGGAAAATATCTAAATGTACATTGCAGTGTTAGCACTGCTGCCTCAGTGCCAGGGACCTGTTTTTGATGTCCAGCTTGGGTGACTGCAGAGTCTGCACATTTTCTCCCCACCCTTGCCCCATGTCTGCATGGGTTTCCTCCAGGTGCTCCAGTTTCCTCCCACCGCCTGAAAGACGTGCTAGTTAGGTGCATTGGCCATGCTAAAATTCTCCCTGGGTGTACCTGAACAGGCACCAGAGTGTGGTGACTAGGAGATTTTCACAGCTACTTTATTGCAGTGTTGATGTAAGCCTACTTGTGACACTAATGGGGGGGGGGGAAAACTTGAAACTAAAAAATATAATCAGTTACTTGGTTTGTTCTCGCTGGAACGACAGAGGTTGAGGGGCGACCTGATTGTCCATGTCCCTCAATCTTGTAGACTGAGTGGATAGTCACAAGCTTTTTCCCAGGATTGAAGAGTCAATTACTAGGAGGCCAAGGTTTAAAGTGTGAAGGGCAAGGTTTAAAGGAGGTGTATGAGGCAAGATTGAGAGTGGGTGCCTGGAATTTGCTGCTGGGGGAGGTATTCTCATAGAATTCTCATAGATTCCCTACAGTACAGAAGGAGGCTGTTCAGCTCATTGAGTTTGCATCGACAACAATCCCACCCACTCATCTCCATAAACCTACATATTTACCTTGCTAATCCTGCTGACATGAGTCAATTTAGCATGGACAATCAACATAACATCTTTGGAGTGTGGGAGGAAACCGGAGCACCCGGAGGAAACCCACGCAGAGACGGGGAGAACGTGCAGACTCCACATGGACAGAGACCCGAGGAATTGAACTCTAGTCCCTAGCTCTGAGGCAGCAGTGCTAAACCACTGCCACTGTGCTGCCCTGTAGTGGAAGCAGATACGATAGTGACTTTTAAGGGACATCTTGACAAGTACATGAATAGGATGGGAATGGAGGGATATGGTCCCCGGAAGGGTAAGGGGTTTGCAGGCTTGGAGGGCCAAAGGGCCTGTTCCTGTGCTGTAATTTTCTTTGTTTTTTGTTAAAAGCAGTTTGTGGTCAGACACGATGTGAAGTCCCTACTGTACAGACACTGGTCAAATTTCTTGACATCAAATATTATTGATAATTAATTTGTAAGTAGCCTTTTTCAGCCGCTGAGGGTCCTTGAGACAGCTTATTGGCTTTTAAGATCCATCACCCATCTCATGGGTCAACACCGCACCAATGCTATATGGGGAGGCACCCCAGGTTAGCACCAATTTCTTAGTACATTTTGACCCATCTAACAAGTTTTGAATGCAGCAATTGCTTTCTGCTGTTAAAAGCTCTTTTTTTGGGACACCTTTCAAAACCAACCTTGGTGCCTCTGTAGCAGACTATGCAAGGGGGCTAATAACATCAAGTTTGGTTTAACAAAAAAAAAATCCCCTTTTTTTGTAATTTACCATTTCTAAAGATGACTTGCGCTCAGATGTATTTTTGGGGGCCGATGCCTCCTTTATGGCTCCGACCTTGTCTTCCCTGGGGCGTAATCCTTGGGCATTTACACGTTACTCTAGATAAAGCCACCAAGTTAGCTTATCGCAGCATAGAATCCCTACAGTGCAGAAAGAGGTCATTCGGTCCATCGAGCCCGCACCAACAATCCCACCCAGGCCCTATCCCCATAACCCCATGTATTTACCCTGCTACCTCCATGACACTAAGGGGCAACTTAGCATAGCCAATCAACCTAACCTGCACGTCTTTGGACTGTGGGTGGAAACAGGAGCACCCAGAGGGAACCCATGCAGACACTGAACATGTAGACTCTGTGCAGACTGTCACCCAAGGCCGGTATTGAACCCAGGTCTCTGGTGCTGTGAGGCAGCAGTGCTAACCACAGTGCTGCTCCTTGATGAGATGACAGAATTAACCGGGGTCTACTGAAGCGCAGAGATCCTGGTAGAAGGTCACACTTTAAAACTAGACACCGGAGCAGCAGTTTCAGTTCTTTCTGAAGCTGAACCATGGTTAACCAACGATTTGGCAATATACTACACGGACCAGAACAAAAACAGAGCTGAAGGTTCTGGGCAAATTGACCACAACTTTAGCGTACAGAGGGAAAGTAGTTGCAGAATGCGGTGCGTAATTAAAGATCAAAGTAGAAAAGCAGATATTGAATTAAATCGAAGCGGCAGAACAAAATGTTCAGGGACAATTAGGAGACTTCAAAGCAGAATTTCTGAGGTTATTTACAGAATTGGGAGAGATAAAAATCAATGTATTTTATGACACTTAGTTGATATGTCTGTCTACACCCAGAAACCACACCCTTCAGTTCAAAGAGATCGACTCACAGGTGAAATGACTGCCTTATACCATTAAGAGCCAGTGAGCTGGTGCTCAGGGATGGTACTGGTTCCAAAGCAATGCAGTTCCATCTGAATGTGTTAATCTACTTTACCTTTGTCCTGCATTATCCCCGTATCCGTTGATGTTTCTAACATGTAGAAATTATCTAACTCCGTCTTGCACACTGTGACTGAGCCTCCATTGCCCTCTGCACGGTGGCACAGTGGTTAGCACTGCTGCCTCAGTGCCAGGAACTTGAGTTCAATTCCTGGCTTGGGTCACTGACTGTGCAAGTCTGCATTTTCTCCCCGTGTCTGGGTGCTCCGGAGTGTGAGGTAATGCATTTTAGAAGATCTAATACAGATGGGAAATATGCAATAAATGGCAGAACCCTTAAGAGCATTGGTAGGCAGAGGGATCTGGGTGTACAGATACACAGGTCACAAAGTGGCAATGCAGGTGGAGAAGGTAGTCAAGAAGACATATGGCATACTTGCCTTCATTGGTCATGGCATTGTTTAAAAATTGGCAAGTCATGTTACCGCTTTATAGAACCTTAGGCCGCACTTGGAATATAGTGTTCAATTCTGGTTGCCACGCTACCAGAAGGATGTGGAGGCTTTGGAGAGGGTACAGAAGATTTACCAGGATGTTGCCTGGTATGGAGGGCATTAGCTATGAGGAGAGGTTGGAGAAACTTGGTTTGTTCTCATTGGAATGACGGAGGTTGAGGGGAGACCTGATAGAAGTCTACAAGATTGAGGGGCATGGACAGAGTGGATAGTCAGAAGCTTTTTCCCAGGGTGGAAGAGTCAATTACTAGGGGGCATAGGTTTAAGGTGCGAGGGGCAAGGTTTAAAGGAGATGACAGGTTTCGAATGCAGCATTTCTTTTACACACAGGGTGCTGAGTGCCTGGGACTCGTTGCCGGGGGAGATAGTGGAAGCAAATATGATGGTGAGTTTTAAGGGGCGTCTGGACAAATACATGAATAGGATGGGGATAGAGGGATACAGTCCCCGGAAGGGTAGGGGTTTTTAGTTCAGTCGGGTAGCATGGTTGGCGCAGGCTTGGAGGGCCGAAGGGCCTGTTCCTGTGCTGTAATGTTCTTTGTTCTTTGCTCCGGTTTCCTCCCACAATCCGAAAGACGTGCTGGTTAGGTGCATTTACCCGAACAGGCACCAGAGAGTGACGACTAGGGGATTTTCACAGTTACTTCATTGCAGTGTTAAAGTAAACCTTACTTGCGACTAATAAAAAATATATTAAATAAATAAAAATAGAGTTCCAAGGATTCACCAGCTGAGTGAAGAAATTCCTCATCTCGATCCTAAATGGTCTGCCCCTTATTCTGAGACTGTATCCCCTGGTGCTAAACCCCCCCCCTCAACTCCCAACCAAGGGAACATCCCCCCTGTATCTGACAAAGGGTCATCCAGACTCGCAACGTTGGCTCTATTCTCCTCTCCGCGGATGCTGTCGGACCTGCTGAGTTTTTCCAGCATTTTCTGTTTTGGTTTCCGATTCCAGCATCCGCAGTATTTTGCCTTTATCTCGCTGTATCTCCACCCTGTTGAGCCCTGTAAGAATTCAACTCCCACTCTTCTTATTTAGAGAATAAAGACCTGGTCTAAATATTCTTTCCTCAGAGGACAATCCCTCCATCCCAGGAATTGAGCTGCTGATTCATGGATTACGTGTTTGGGTTTCTGAGGCTGACTCTCATTAACTTGAAACCATCTTCTGAATGATTCACTCAAGCTGGGAATGGTTAAGCAATTCTGACTTTTAGTTACGTGGGGAGGAATTTTCCCATCCCACCTGCCATGGGAATCGTAGCGGAGGGGTTGAGTGGGGGGCGGGGGGAAACAGACCATGTAAAGGCCTATTGACCTCGGGTGAGATTTTCTGGTCTTGGGGCAAGCGCGGCTGGATAATCCCACTCATAGTTGTGTTGTGGGCAGACAAATACTGCTTATATTTCAGCAAAAATATATTATCTCAATAAACCTAAGAACACAGGTACCTGATATATGTTGACTCAACTATCATGACTCTTTATTTTATTTGAAAGTTGTTCAAAATTGAAATATAAAGTACCCTCAATATTATGTTGCCTTTATCGTTCTAACTCTGCTTCCTTCAGAGTTAAAGTTAAATCTTTCACCTCAAAAGACTAAGCACAACAGGGTGGCGTGGTGAGCACTGCTGCCTCATAGTGCCAGGGACCTGGGTTCGAATCCCAGCTTGGGTCACTGTCTGTGCAGAGTTTGCACAGCCTCTCCGTGTCTGTGTGGGTTTCCTCCGGGTGCTCCAGTTTCCCCCCCACACTCGAGGTGTGCATGTTATGTTGATTGGTCATGCTACATTGCCTGTTAGTATCAGTGATTATTAGCAGGGTAAGTGTGTGGGATTGTGGGGATAGGGACTGGGTGGGATTGTTGTTGGTACAGGCTCAATGGGCTAAATCATAGAATCCCTACAGTGCAGAAGGAAGTCATTGGGCCCACTGAGTCTACACAGGCCACGAATGGCCTCCTTTTGCACTAGGGATTGTTGAGATACCCCCAAACTGTTACCCTCCCTGTTGAGGTAGGATAAACTGGCTCCCCTTCATTATTCAACCCCCAGGCTTGGTCACAACAACTTTAATTTCAAATGGATCCCTTCCTTCCCTCATGGATGCCTTTTCCCAGACCAAATGTGTCTGTTTTACAAGGAGATAACTTAGCCAGACTTTCTTGCGTTAAAGTAAAAGTGAGTTTATTAGTTACTAAAATGTGAGAGAATAAAAGGAAAACGTAACCTCCATTCACATTAGGGCAGCACAGTGGTTAGCACTGCTGCCTCACAGCGCCAGGGATCTGGGGTGCCTCCCCATATAGCATTGGTGCGGTGTTGACCCATGAGATGGGTGATGGATCTTAAAAGCCAATAAGCTGTCTCAAGGACCCTCACTGTCTGTGTGGAGTTTGCACATTCTCCCCCTATCTGCATGGGTTTCCTCCGGGTGCTGCAGTTTCTTCCCGCAGTCCAAAGATGTGCTAAATTGCCCCATAGTATCAGGGGGACTAGCTAGGGTAATTCCATAGGAATAATCGATGGGCTGAATGGTCTCCTTCTGCCAGTATGATTCTATGATCACACAAACCAGCCTCCCATCCATTGACTGTCTACACTCTCTCCCCCCCCCCCCCCCCCCCTCGGAAAAGCAGCCAGCTTAATCAGGGACCCTACGCACTTCGGACATTCTCTCTTCCACCTTCTTCTGTTGGGAGAAAGATACAAAAATCTGAGGTCACGTATCAACCGACTCAGGAACAGCTTCTTCCCTGCTGCCATCGGACTTTTGAATGGACCTACCTCGCATTAAGTTGATCTTTCTCTACACCCTAACTATGACTGTAACACTACATTCTGTGCACTCTCTCCTTTCCTTCTCTATGTACGGTATGCTTTGTATGACGCACAAGAAACAATACTTTTCACTGTATCCCAATACATGTGATAATAATGAATCAAATCAAAGAAAGAAATGGAAGAATTTGATGCTGGAATTAAAACAGCAACACATTCACATGCCCCGTCTCAAGATACTCTCTAACATAAATAAAAGCATTGTGAAATCTGTAGCATCAGCCCACTGGCACACAAGACATTCCAACAAAAAGGTTGTTTATTTTTCTTGTTATGTTACCACACCCTTCTATCATCTTTTCACATTTATATTGCACAAGATTTAATTATTGAAGCCATTTATTTCCATGAATAGAAGCATCAAATAACCAGGGGGCATCGATCTACGGTAAGAGGTAGAACGGTAACTGAGGAGAAACTTTTTCACCCAGAGGGTGGTGGGAGCCTAGACCTTTCCCTGAAAGTTTGTGTCAGAAACTCAGGTAACATTTAAGTAGTATTTACATATTTGCTTGCTCTGGAGTAAGGGCCCAGCGCTGGAAAATGGGATTAGAGTACAAAGAACAAAGAACAGTACAGCACAGGAAACGGGCCCTTCGGACTTCCAAGCCTGTGCTGCTCATTGGTCCAACTAGACCATTCGTTTGTATCCCTCCATTCCCAGACTGCTCATCCAGCTAAGTCTTAAACGATGCCAGCGTGTCTGCCTCCACCACCCTACTTGGCAGCGCATTCCAGGCCCCCACCACTCTCTGTGTAAAAAATGTCCCTCTGATATCTGAGTTATACCTTGCCCCTTGTAGTCAAATCTTTGTTGACACAATGGGCCAAATGGCCACCTCCAATGCTATAGATGTCCCAGAGTCACCTGATTCTTGCTAGATAAGCCTAAACAATGATCGTTAGTTGAATAGTTTGGCACGTTGGATGGTTGCCCATGAAGGAAGATGCTGTCAAAGTCAAGCTGGTTAGCCTGCTCAGGTGGGGCGACACGGTGGCACAGTGGTTAGCACTGCTGCCTCACAGTGCCAGGGACCCGGGTTCGATTCCCGGCTTGGGCCACTGTCTGTGTGGCGTTTGTACGTTCTCCCCGTGTCTGTGTGGATTTCCTCCAGGTGCTCCGGATTCCTGCCACTGTCCAAAGATGTGAAGGTCAGGTGGATTGGCCATGCTAAATTGCCCCTTGGTGTCTCAAGACGTGTAAGTTAGGTGGATTGGCCATGCTAAATTGTCCCTTAGTGTCCAAAGATGTGTAGGTTAGGTGGATTGGCCATGCTAAATTGTCCCTTAGTGTCCAAAGATGTGTAGGTTAGGTGGATTGGCCATGCTAAATTGCTGCTTAGTGTCCCAAGATGTGCAGGTTAGATGGATTGGCCATGCTAAATTGCCCTAGTGTCCAAAGATGTGTAGGTTAGTGGGTATGATGTGAAGATGCCGGCGTTGGACTGGGGTAAACACAGTAAGAAGTCTCACAACACCAGGTTAAAGTCCAACAGGTTTATTTGGAATCACGAGCTTTCGGAGCGCCGTTCTTTCATCAAATGGAAGTTAGTTCACAAACACGGCATATATAGGCAAAGACACAATTGAAAGATACTTTGTAGAAACTTGATATCTGTGATGATATGCGCGATCTTCTTGGAGATCCTCTCCACTTTGACTTTGCAATTATGTCTTCGCCTATATATGTCATATTTGTGAACCCTATCTCTCCACTCACCTGTTGAAGGAGCAGTGTTCCGAAAACTCGTGATTCCAAATTAACCTATTGGACTTTAACCTGGTGTTGTGACACTTCTTACTAGGCTAGTGGTGTTAGTAGGATAAAAGTGTGGGGTTACGGGGTTATTCTGGGTAAAATACTCTGCCGGAGAGTCAGTGCAGATGGGCCAAATGGCACTGTAGGGGTTCTATAATCCTGAGGGCTTATACCAGGGTTGGGGGACTGTCCTATGAGGAGAGATTGGGTCAACTGGGCCTGTATTCACTGGAGTTTGGAAGGATGAGAGGAGATTGAAATGTATAAAATTCTAACAGGGCTGGACAGACTGGATGCAGGAAGGTTGTTTCCCTGGTTGGGGAATTTAGAACCAGGAGACAGAATCTCAGGATACGGGGTAGACCATTTGGGACTGAGGTGAGGAAGCATTTGTCACTCGGGGAGTGGTGAACCTGTGGAATTCTCTACCACAGAAAGCTGTGGAAGCCAAGTCACTGAATGTGTTCAAGAAAGAGATAGTTTTTATTGGATTTTAATGGCATCAAGAGGTTTGGAGAGAAAGCAGGAATATGGCACTGAGGTAGAGGATCAACCATGATCATATTGGATGGTGGAACAGGCTCAAAGGGTTGAATGGCCTACTCCTGTGTTTTTATGTAACGTGCCTAACATGGTCTATAGACTAGTTTATTTTCCAGAAAGTTGAAGATGTTTTAAGTTTAAATATTAAGTTTATTCATTAGTGCCACAAGTAGGCTTACATGCAATGAAGTTACTGTGAAAATCCCCCTAGTCGCCACACTCTGGGTACACTGAGGGAGAATTTAGCATAGTCAATCCACCTAACTAGCACGTCTTTCGGACTGAATCATAGAATCCCTACAGTGCAGAAGGAGGCCATTCGGCCCATCGAGTCTGCACCGACCACAATCCCACCCAGGCCCTATCCCCGTAACCCCACATATTTGCCCTAGCTAGTCCCCCTGACACTAAGGGGCAAGTTAGCATGGTCAATCCACCTAAGTGGGAGGAAACCGGAGCGCCCGGAGGAAATCCACGCAGACACGGGGAGAAACTCCACTCAGACAGTGACCCGAGCCGGGAATCGAACCCGGGTCGCTGGCGCTGTGAGGCAGCAGTGCTAACCATTGTGCCACCGTGAAGTTGTGATTGAAGGCATTGAGGAATCTATTAGGGATGCTGATAAATTTGCATCCACGAGGCGTGTTGTAGAGACCTAGCAAAGTCGGGGGAGCTTTAACATTCCTCGTCACAATGTCTGCACACTGATCACACCCACCCAGTGACATTCAGTCCAACTATTTTCTACGTTCCTTTAGACTTGCAAGAGTAGTTTTTGCACCTTCTGTTTGCGTTTTTGCTCTCAAATATCTCCCGATTTGTATTTGACAAGATGTCTGTCAAGCGAAAAGCCAAACTAAAGGCTTTCAGGAGCGGCTGCGGGCCTGGGCCCCAATGGCAGCACGGAATAGACCACGGAGAGCTTATAGAGTTGCCAGGCCTGAATAACCAGTTATATCTTCTCCCGCCCTGCCTCATCGCCAGCAGCTCAACTCTGCAGCTGTCAACGGGTGCGATCTTGCGACTTGTAAAGATAATTGTGGGGTTGGGACCCCTGTTGGGGATGGGACCATTTCGGGGTCCCCACCCCTGCTGGCAAAGCGGCCAACATCTGGTCAGCTGCGGCCTTCTGATTCTGTGTCCATACGATATAGGTGCAGAATTAGGCCATTCGGCCCATTAGGTCTGCTCATGGCTGATAACTTTCTCAACCCCATTCTACCCACCTTTTCCCCATAACCTTTGATCCCCTTACCAATCAAGAACCTATCTATCTCTGCCTTAAAGACTCTCAATGACCCGGCCTCCACAGCCTTCTGCGGAAATGAATTCCACAGATTCACCGCCCTCTGGCTGAAGAAATTCCTCCTCATCTCGGTTCTAAAGGGTCGTCCCTTTACTCTGAGGCTGTGCCCTCGGATCCGGGTCTCTCCGACTAATGGAAACATCGTCTCCACATCCACTCTATCCAGGCCTTTCAGTATCCTGTAAGTTTCAATGAGATCTCCCCCCCCATCCTTCTAAACTCCATCGAGTACAGACCCAGAGCCCTCAAATGCTCCTCATACGACAAGCTCTTCATTCCAGGGATCATTCTTGTGAACCTCCTCTGGACCCTTTCCAAGGCCAGCACACCCTTCCTTAGATATGGGGCCCAAAACGGCTCGCAATACTCCAAATGGGGTCTGACAAGGGCCTTATAAAGCCTCGCAGTACATCCCTGCTTTTGTATTCTGGTCCTCTCAAAGTGAATGCTAACATTGCATTTGCTTTCCAACCAACGACGAACTCAACCTGAAGTTAACCTTAAGAGAATCCTGAACTAGGATTTGTCCTTCCGATTTCTGAATCCTCTCCCCATTTAGAAAATAGTCTACGTCTCCATTCTTCCTACCAAAGTGTGAAACCTCACACTTTCCCACTTGTATTCCATTTGCCAGTTCTTTGTCCGCTCTCTAACTTGTCCAAGTCCTTCTGTCATCCAATTCATGGTCCGTGAGGTTGAAGAGCTAATCAATAAAAGGGCTCGGAAGGAAGGCAACTCCATTGGCTACTGTTGTTGGAGGGGACCATGTCAACATCTCCGGGGTGGCGCAGTGGTTAGCACTGCTGCCTCACAACACCAGGGACCCGGTTCAATTCCCAACTTGGGTCACTGTCTGTGTGGAGTTCGCACATTCTCCTGCGTGGGTTTCCTCCGGGTGCTCCGGTTTCCTCCCAAAGTCCAAAGGATGTGCAGTCAGGTAGATTGGCCATGCTAAATTGCCCCTTAGTGTCAGGGGGACTAGCTAGGGTAAATCCGTGGGGTTATGAGGATAGGATCTGAATGGGATTGTTGTCAGTGCAGACTCGATGGGCTGAATGGCCTCCTTCTGCATTGTAGGGATTCTATGATTCTATTTGATGATTCTATCTTGAAGCGCTAGGCTAGGCCAACCCCTCCATGAGATGGTGGCCACCAATGCGATTGGCTCCACTTAGTTGGGTGGGTGGGGGTTGGGTGGGGGTGGGGGGCAATGATAAAGGACTCACTGGCCCCCGTCCCATCACCGGCAATGGCCAGGCACCTGCCGGGCTTTGGTGTTGGCATTGGGGGTGGGTGGAGATGCCAGCGCCCTTACCATTCTTTCCCAGAGCTTCCCCTTCAATGATTCGATGGGCTCCCCATTGCTGCAGCTGTTACTGGGTTCAAACTCCCCTCCCACGCCTGGAGGAGGGTGGTGTCCGACTCCCACACAACCATCTGTCCTCCCAATTCATAGCCGCCTCGGTAAAATTCCACCCGTTATCAATCGCCACAAATCGAACGTGACCTGTCGCGTGTCTGCAGTGTTTCTGCTTTTCAGACTCGCAGCATCTGTGATATTTTTGCTAATCTTCAGCTTGTTATTAAGCCTCCTATTGTTTTGCTTTAATATTGCTTCAGTTTAATTATAACTTATTTTCCATTGCAACACTTGCTAAGTAATCCTGCTCCTATGTATATATGTGTGTGTATATATATGTGTATGTATGTGTGTGTATGTATGTGTGTGTGTGTGTGTGTGTGTGTATATGTGTGTGTGTGTGTGTAGAAATTATAGAATCATAGAATCCTACAGTGCAGAAAGAGGCCATTTGGCCCATCGAGTCTGCACCGACCACAATCCCACCCAGGCCCTACCCCCTTATCCCTACATATTTACCCACTAACCCCTCTAACCTATGCATCCCGGGACACTAAGGGGCAATTTAGAATGGCCAATCAACCTAACCCGCACATCTTTGGACTGTGTGCGTGTGCATGGGTGTGTATGTATGTGTATATATGTGCATGTATATCTGTATGTGGATATATGTGTGTGTGTGCGCGTGCTTATATGTGTGTGTGTGAGTGTGTGTGTGTGAGTGTGTGAGTGTGTGTGTGAGTGTGTGTGTATGTGAGTGTGTGTGTGTGTGTGCAAGTGTGTGTGTATACTTGTGTATATATGTGTGTGTGTATACTTGTGTATATATGTGTGTGTATACGTGTGCGTGTATATGTGTGTGTGTATACGTGTGAGACTTCTTACTGTATGAACACCAGCACAGTTTGGGCAGAATGGCCTCTCCCTGAACCGTGTAGCAACTTTGAAAATTGTACCAGGTTGCTGTTTAATAAAAGACTTGTATTTATGGCGTGCTTTCCACAGCAAGTGAACATCTCAAAGCACCTTACAGGCAGTGAAGTATTTTAAAAGTGTCATCACTGTTATTAAGCAGGAAACACAGAAGGTGAAATATGTACAGCAAGCTCCCACAATCGGTAATGTGATCATGGCCTCTGAGGTGCTTTGCTTGTTCTTTTAATGAACACTGTTCCACTATAACTGCTGCCAATTCCAGTCAGGCGTTTATGTTTGAAAGGCGAACGCCTTTGCTATTTACACAGCAGCTGACAGATCGCTGTTTATATTCAAGTGGTTCGGCATGAGTCAGCTCCATGTGGAGCTGAGGGAGTGCACTGTTGGAGATGCTGTTGGATGGCGGCATGGTGGCACAGTGGTTAGCACTGCTGCCTCACAGCGCCAGGGATCCGGGTTCGATTCCCAGCCTCGGGTCACTGTCTGTGTGGAGTTTGCACATTCTCTCTGCGTCTGCGTGGGTTTCTTCCGGGTGCTCTGGTTTCCTCCCACAGTCCAAAGATGTGCAGGTTAGGTGGATTGGCCATGCTAAATTGCCCCTTAGTGTCCCAAGATATGGATTGGTCATGGTAAATTGCCCCTTAGTGTCCAAAGATGTGCAGGTTAGGTGGGTTGGCCATGCTAAATTGCCCCTTAGTGTCATGGGGATAAGCAGAGTAAATACGTGGGTGGGATTGTTGTTGATGCAGACTCGATGGGACAAATGGCCTCCTTCTCCACTTTAGGGATTCTATGATCTTCTGTCCCCTTGAGGACAAGCAGGTGCGGCCAATAAATGCAGGCCTTGTTAGCCATTCCCACTTCCCGAGAATGAATTTACAGAAAGGGGCCTAAAATCTTCTACATAAGAGCATGAAAAGTTGCACAATAATTGCCTTCAACAGGGAAATCAATGGTAATAATGCAATCAAGCAAAACATAGACCGAAACTGAACAAGAATCAGAATGCCTGAGATATTAACTCACAAGGAGATGAAATGGCCCAATTCATAGGACATTATTTATTTAAGGATTTTGAGCAGCTGACACTAAACAAACACCCATCTGAATAGCTAAAGACAGAGTAGATGATAGAATTAATAATACAGATCGACGCTTTAAAGAGAAGGTCAGAAGTTCAACCTCAAAATGCAGCCCATTCTAACCAAGTGCTCAAATCCCGTACGTTTTACAAAATTCATTTTTCCCGACATGTCGCTGGCTGGATCGGCATTTATTGCCCGTGCCCTAACTGCCCTTCATCTCAGAGGGCATTTGAGAGTCACTACAAAGGGTTGTGAACGTAGCCCAGTCCATCACACAAACCAGCCTCCCATCCCTTGACGCTATCTACACTTCCCGCTGCCTGGGCAAAGCAGCCAGCGTAATTAAGGACCCCACGCACCCCGGACATTCTCTCTTCCACCTTCGTCCGTCGGGAAAAAGATACAAAAGTCTGAGGTCACGTACCAACCGACTCAAGAACAGCTTCTTTCCTGCTGCCGTCAGATTTTTGAATGAACCTACCTTATATTGAGTTGATCTTTCTCTACACCCTATGATTGTAATAATACATTCTGCACTCTCTCCTTTCCTTCTCCCCTATGTACTCTATGAATTGTATGCTTTGTCTGTATAGTGCGCAAGAAACATTGCTTTTCATTGTATCCCAATACATGGGACAATAATAAATCAAATCAAAATCAAATTGTTTCGTCTTTGTGACATGGTTTGGATGCATGCATGGATCCGTGTCCTGATTTTAGGCGAGGAATGTATCATAGTCAGAGAGTCATACAGCACAGAAAAGGGCAAATGGCCCATCGACTCTGCACCAACATAACTCGGACGGACCCTTGAAAGACCCGTTGACCTCGGGTGGGAATTTCTGGCCTCGGGGATAGGAAGGACCAAAGAAATCCCATAAAACTGATTTGATTTGATTTGATTTATTATTGTCACATGTATTAACATACAGTGAAAAGCATTGTTTCTTGTGCGCTATACAGACAAAGCGTACCGTTCATAGAGAAGGAAAGGAGAGAGTGCAGAATGTAGTGTTACAGTCATAGCTAGAGAAAGATCAACTTAATGCGAGGTAGGTCCATTCAAAAGTCGGATGGCAGCAGGGAAGAAGCTGTTCTTGAGACGGTTGGTACGTGACCTCAGACTTTTGTATCTTTTTCCCAATGGAAGAAGGTGGAAGAGAGAATGTCCAGGGTGCGTGAGGTCCTTAATTATGCTGGCTGCTTTTCCGAGGGAGCGGGAAGTGTAGACAGAGTCAATGGATGGGAGGCTGGTTTGCGTGATGGATTGGGCTGCATTCACAACCTTTTGTAGTTCCTTGCGGTCTTGGGCAGAGCAGGAGCCATACCAAGCTGTGATACAACCAGAAAGAATGCTTTCTATGGTGCATCTGTAAAAGGAGCTGGGGGGACTTTTTACTTCCACACACATTTAGGACACAAGTACACTGCCCCACCCAGCCGAATATGATGAATGCTTCAGACAATTTCTAACTAAGTCACGGGTACGCTTTAGATACACAATGAGTCATTCTGTATATTTGTACATTTGGAATATTGTGAGCAATTCTGGGCCCGTATCTAAGGAAGGATGTGCTGGTCTTGGAAAGGGTCCAGAGGAGGTTCACGAGGATGATCCCGGGAAGGAAAGGCTTGACGTACGAGGAGTGTTTGAGGACTCTGGGTCTGTACTCGCTGGAGTTTCGAAGGATGAGGGAGGGATCTCATTGAAACTTACAGAACACTGAAAGGCCTGGATAGAGTGGACGTGGGGAAGATGTTTCCACTGGTGGGAGAGACTAGGGGACAGCCTCAAAGTAAAGGGACGACCCTTTAGAACTGAGATGAGGAGGAATTTCTTCAGCCAGAGGGTGGTGAATCTGTGGAATTCATTGCCACCGAGGGCTGTGGAGGCCGGGTCATTGAGTGTCTTTAAGACAGAGATAGATAGGTTCTTGATTGGTATGGGGATCAAAGGTTATGAGGAAATGGCGAGATAATGGGGTTGAGAAACTCATGATCGAATGGCAGAGCAGACCCGATGGGCCAAATTTCCTAATTCTGCTCCTATATCTATGGAGTCACAAAAGGAGTCCGTGTTGTCTAACCGTATGCAACAAAGGGAGCTAAGTCAAGGAACCACTTGTTGGAAAACCTCTGATTTGAGAGACACAAAAAGGAAAAGATACACGCTTAAACCAAAAGATTAGCTACAAACGTCACCAGTCCTGATTTGTAAGAAAAATTTATTTAAAAGTACAACGCATTTACACAAAAAAAAACAATGAGGTCTGAAAAATATATTTTGTGGGTTACATGTTTGTTTACAGTGAAGCATCCTCGGAACTCTGATAAGTACTTAATAAAAATACATAATTCTGATCAATCTTAGCGTTTCAGACGATAAGAGTAAATGAAAGTAAATACTTTTGCGTTCAACCTCAGAACGCTACTTTTTAAGATTAATTTTAGCGTCAGTCTCTGTAAATTCATTCATGTCATTATCGGGATGATAGTTAAGGTAGTTGATGAATCCACCAGCTTGCGTGGTTTTGTCTGATTTAGTTCACATGGTTGTAAGCAGTGTGCAAGCGCACTGTGCACACTTTATTGCAAAGCCTGTACCTTTTTAACAAATCCCTCAGCCAATACATATTAAGTTTTAAAGCTTATTTATTAGTGTCACAAGTAAGCTTACATTAACACTGCAATGAAGTTACTGTGAAAATCCCCTAGTCGCCACACTCCGGCGCCTGTTCGGGTTACACTGAGGGAGAATTTAGCACGGCCAACACACCTAACCAACACGTCTTTTGGAGGAAACCGGAGCACCCGGAGGAAACCCATGCAGACATGGGGAGAACGTGCAGACTCCGCACAGACAGGGACTCAAGTCGGAATCGAACCTCATTGCAGTGTTAATGTAAGCCTTACTTGTGACTAATAAATAAACTTTAAACTTTTACTTTTCAAGTGGGCTTACATTAACGCTGCAATGAAGTTACTGTGAAAATCCCCCAGTCGCCACATTCCGGCGCCTGTTCGGGTGCACTGAGGGAGAATTTAGCACCTAACCCGCACGACTTTCGGTCTGTGGGAGGAAACCGGAGGAAACCCACGCAGACACGGGGAGAACGTGTAGACTCCGCACAGACAGTGACCCAAGGCCGGAATCGAACCTGGGTCCCTGGAGTTGTGAGGCAGCAGTGCTAACCACTGTGCCACCGTGCCGCCCATGCCACCAGGATCTTATAGCCACCGCCCTACGATGAGTGATCCACATTACGGCGTGACCGCCACTGCAAAGCAGACATAGGGTGGCTAGGAGTTCTGAGTATCTCCACCGCAGTCGGCACCGACAACAGCACAACAAGGGTTGGGCAGGAATAAACGCAAATACTTTCTGGGAGAAGTTGCCAAACCGGTTATCCCTTAGAAAGCAAGCTATGCCTCAGCAATGTTAGCCCTGGCCTCTTCCACACAGTTCAATTTAGAAACCGGTTTTGACCAGTCGTGAACCGGTTCTGTCCTGAGATTTGGGGAGAGGATTTGTTAAGGCTTTGAGTGACTGAGATTCTTAAGGAGGCTTAAATATTTCCAAAGTGGCAAAACATTCTTCGCGTTGACATAGTTTGTAAGTGACTGGTTTGTATTTCATTGTAAGTTATCCAAGAAGACACACCAGCTGAGGCGCCTCGGACAACCCAGAGCATGATGGTCTTTTCCAAATTCGATCCATTTTGGGATTGGACCTGGGTAGGATTGTTGTCGGTACAGGTTCGATGGGCCAAATGGCCTCCTTCTGCACTGTTGGTTTTATGAACACAGAGAAACAGATCTCGAAAAGATCAATGTTGGAAGGGCACAGTCTGTTTTGCAGTGCAAATCTACTGATAACATAATCACAATGCAAATTGGAATCAACATTTGCATCCCTGATCTTAATAGAATTTCACAATGACTAATGACAATATATAATCATAAGAACAAAGATCCTTAAATATTAGCACAATCTATGTCAGGAAGTAAATAATCATCACGAGAAAAGACCGTACGATCTGACTTAAATTTTCTTTTGTCCCTTTGTTGCAGATTAGCACCAGTGGCAACGCGAGTGTGCCTCATATCATTGGCTCACTCATGCTGGACAGCTGGGTCTTGCCCTTGTGTTGGTGCGCGAGCAGTTAACGCTAACTGGCTTCGCTACGCAAACAGCTGACCTCTTCCCCCCCCTCCCCCACGGGCCGAGAGGAAAATTCCAATTAGCCGATGCGTCAAGCATTTGCATCCTTGCACCTGGGCCCCAGAAGCCCGTGCAAGATGGCGCACCTCGCCACATCCTCGCTGCCCGCCAGCGTTCCCCTGCCTATTTCCGATGGCCCCTTTGGTTGCTCAAGTAAGCTCGCGACACAAGAGTTCAACAGACAAAGGGTGGCCACCTTCGCAAGTCTTTGGCAATAAAAAAAGGGCTAAGACAGAAGATCGGGAAGATCATGGATATTCTCTGGCCCTGTCAGTGCCTGATCACTAAATCCACTTCTCAAAGGATTGGGGGTGAGGGAGGATCTTGGTTTGAACAATCTCCTTTTTTGATGAGGTTACTGTGGTTGTTTAGCTTTTTTTTAATATCTTGCTGCCTGCACTATCCCCCGTTGTGACAATGGCAACACATGGCGCTAAGGGTAAGTGGTGGAGTTAGGACAGGAGGAACAGCAGCGTCATGTGCAAATATTGTCCGTCCTCTTGAATATCAGAGAACGTTTGGTTGCGTTCAAGCCACCCTTCCACCCGCGTCGTGTTCCCGGGCCCACGGGAGACAGCGAGCGTCAGAATCCCTCAGAGCATCCTTGATGAAGTGATGCCTATCGGGATCTCCTGATTCCTAGTACTGAAGACAGAAGTCCCACTCGCATCGGCAAACGAGAGAATTCCACCTCGCGCGGACGTGCTCCCGCTTAGTACCGTCATTTCACCTTCACCCTTACATCCAGCAATCAATTGCTGCGCTTTTCCCACTGACGTCCTAACCTTCACGTCTCTCCATCGCCCAGCAAGTTCTTCGGAGGATTCTGCCGAGTTCGGGCTTGGGAAACAGTGCCAGGGATGAGGTACTCTCTTAAATAGGGTTACAGTTTCATCGGGCATGAGTTACCGCTTGATAGAAGCTGTTTATAATAATAAAGGTGAGCAAAAAAATATAACCCACTCGTTTGCAAATACGTAGTGCGTGAATCTCTCTGTTGTGAGTTTTCACTCGACTTCAAAGTACAGCGACACAAAGGAATAATTAAGCTAAGGGGTTGGGGGGGGGGGAAATGGAGGTCGGGGGAGAGGGGGAGTGTGTGGAGATTAAAAAGATATACACACAGTCAACAGAAACGAACTACCAACACAAAGGAATATTGGAGAGCCGGTGCCCGGGGCAACCTCACAAAGCATGGCTTTACCAGCCTGGTGAAAGTGTCCAGTGGCCGCATAAATAACTACCCGCTTCGAGAAGACGGCCATCTTGTCGTGAAAGATTAATCCTGGAGTGAGAGGGTGATGCACGGTTGTGCGTGTGTTGAGTTAGTTCGGGCAGTCTGTTCGTTAAGTGTTGTCATCAATAGCCTTCATGTGTGTTCTTCTTAATCCATGCCTCTTTCTCAAGCTGAGGTACACGTTGTCAACTCTCCTTGGCATCCCGTCATTGGAAGTTGTACGATCGTCCCTAAAGTGAGACAGATGAACCAGGGTTAAATCTGCGATGCATTGAGACATCGGCCGATAGGCTGGCTGATAATGTTCTCCCCACCCGAATCAGCAGGCTTGATCCCGGTGGCCGGGAGGTTACAGGAATGCCGCACCCAGGGGGCAAGGGTAGGCCATTTGGCTCTTCAAACCTGCTCCACCATTCAACAAGATTGTGACTCATCTGGTTGGGGGTTTAACTCCACTTCCCTAACCCGCAGCTCCCCGATCTACCAATAATCCATCCAACTCAACTGTAAATAAACTCAATCCCTGTCATTCTGAAGGCAAGGCCCCGTTAGCAGAACTAATGTGGGTTCCTCCAAAGCAACAATTAGAACAGTTTTTCCCTTGGCCCTTCTCAATAGCACCAACTTGTATTTATAGAGTGCCCTGAATGTATGGAAATGTCCTGAGCCACTACCCTCGATCGGAGTGCCAATGCATGTCATTAGGACCCCGATTTGTACCGGAGCCCACTTCTCTCCACTGTTTGAATCCCAGAAAATATTTTGGGTGAGATTTCACGGCCTCGCTTGGCCAGAGGCTGGAAAATCGAGCCCGGGATCAACGGACATTTCCATTGTCCAACCCTCGCCTACTCCGAGGGGCGAACAATGGAAATGTAGCAGGCCGGGCGGTAGAATTCCGGCGATTGTGACTCTCAGCACTGAGTTTCAGAGGGAGACCAAGATCTTCATTGAACAGAATCCCTACAGTGCAGCAGGAGGCAATTCAGACCATCGAGCATGCACTGACAACCACACTTATTTACCGGGCTAATCCCCCTGACACTAACGGTCAATTTAGCCCGGCCAATCCACCTCACCTCACGGGTGGCACAGTGATTAGCACTGCTGCCTCACAGCGCCAGGGTCCCAGGTTCAATTCTGGCCTCGGGTCGCTGTCTGTGTGGAGTTTGCACATTCTCCCCATGTCTGCGTGGGTTTCCTCCCGGGTGCTCCGGTTTCCTCCCACAGTCCAAAGATGTGCAGGTTAGGTGCATTGTCCATGCTAAATTGCCCCTTAGTGCCAGGGGAACTAGCTAGGGTAAATGCATGGGGTTATGGGGATAGGGCCTGGATGGGATTGTGGACGGTGCAAACTCGATGGGCCGAATGGCCTCCTTCTGCACTATAGGGTTTCTACAACAATTCCATCTTTGGAGTGTGGGAGGAAACCGGAGCACCCGGAGGAAACCCACGCAGACACGGGGAGGACGTGCAAACTCCATGCAGACGTTCATCTGAGGCCAGAATTGAAACCGGGTCCCTGGTGCTGTGAGGCAGCAGTGCTAACCACTGTGCCACCGTGTCATTTAGGGTCAGCTTGCGCCTTCCTGCAGTTCACGAAGAAGCTACCAGGGTGCCCACTCCTGTGAGCTGCCCACATCGGCTGCCCACTCCAAGCTGAGCCAATAGCAGAGGTGCCCAAGATGACTCTTTTACCCATTGTAATAGCGAAAGGGAAATTTCCATTCTGGTCTTCCTGAGTTTAGATGTGGCTAGACTCATGAATTCGTACAGCACAGAAGAAGCCCCTCGGCCCATCAACAAAACTACACTAAATCTACCGGGCGGCACTGTGGCACAGTGGTTAGCACTGCTGCCTCACAGCGCCAGGAACCCAGGTTCAATTCCGGCATTGGGTCATTGTCTGTGTGGAGTTTGCACATTCTCCCCGTGTCTGCGTGGGTTTCCTCCGGGTGCTCCGGTTTCCTCCCACACTCCAAAGATGTGCGGGTTAGGTTGATTGGCCATGCTAAATTGCCCCCTTAGTTTCCGGGGGACTAGCAGGGTAACTATGTGGGGCTACGGGGATAGGGCCTGGGTGGGGTTGTGGTCGGTACAGACTTGATGGGCCGAAAGGCCTCCTTCTGCACTGTAGGGATTCTATGATACGCTACTCCCACTTTCCAACACTTGGCCCATAGCCTTGAATGTTAACATAAGAACTAGGAGCAGGAGTAGGCCATCTGACCCCTCGAGCCTGCTCCACCATTCAATAAGATCATGGCTGATCTTTTCGTGGACTCAGCTCCACTTACCCGCCCGCTCACCATAACCCTTAATTCCTTTACTGTTCAAAAATTTATCTATCCTTGCCTTAAAAACATTCAATGAGGTAGCCTCAACTGCTTCACTGGGCAGGGAATTCCACAGATTCACAACCCTTTGGGTGAAGAAGTTCCCCCTCAACTCAGTCCTAAATCTGCTCCCCCTTATTTTGAGGCCATGCCCCCTAGTTCTAGTTTCACCCGCCAGTGGAAACTTCTTTCCTGCTTCTATCTTATCTATTCCCTTCATAATCTTATATGTTTCTGTAAGATCTCCCCTCATTCTTCTGAATTCCAATGAGTATAGCCCTAGTCTACTCAGTCTCTCCTCATAAGCCAACCCTCTCAACTCCGGAATCAACCTGGTGAATCTCCTCTGCACCCCCTCCAGTGCCAGTATATCCTTTCTCAAGTAAGGAGACCAAAACTTTACATGTTAAACTGTAAATGTTATGACATTTTGAGTGCTTTTTAAAGATTGTGATGTTTCCTGCCTCTACTACTGCCCCCCTAGGCAGCACATTCCAGACCCCCCCCCCCACCCTGCCCAGCCCCATTACCGAACAAGGCAGAACTGGCACTTACTCCAAACATGGGAAGTTTCAGGTCCAAATCGTCAGGAGACTCCAGCCTGAAGGCGTTTGCCACTTTGGAGCAGTAGCCGGTCTTAACGAACTGCAGGGAAGGAAGGAGAAGGTACGGTTAGATTCGCTGTGCTCTGTTGAAAGTGTTGCCGTGATGGTTGCGTGTGTGTGTGTGCGTGGACTCACGTCCAAAGCAGGAGGTTTCATTTTAACTCACCAGCACGATGAGGAATGGGAGTGCGATGATCGCGAGAGCACACAAAACAATGATTGCAATGGCAAACCCTGGGAAGGGTTTTGGTGGGGCTGGCTGGTTAACTGTGCTTGGCGTTGAAGGCGTACTGGTAGCTGTGAACAGAAAGAATTGTGTTCAACCCACCCGAGCATTTTCAGAATCCCATTCGGCCCATCAAGTCTGCACCGACACTCCGACAGAGCACCCCGCCCAGGCCCTAACCCTATAACCCCACGTATTTACCCCGCTAACTCCCCGAACCCACACATGTTGGGACACTAAGGGGCAATTTAGCATGGCCAATCCACCTAACCTACACATAGAAACATACGCCGGAACTCTACAACCTGGCCTGCCATGGAATCGGAGCGGGTGAGGGCCTGACAATGGAAATCTCCGCTGACCTCGGGCGAGAATTTCCGGTCTTGCCCGAGCAAGGCCGTAAAATCCCACCCATAAAAATATAGAAACTAGAGGCAGGAGGAGGCCATTCGAACTTCGACCCTTCGAGCCATTCATTTTGATCATGGCTGATCATCAAATTCAATATCTTGATCCCCCCTCCCCACCCCCCTCATATCCCTTTAGCCCCAAGAGCTATATCTAATTTCTTCTTGAAATCACACTGCGTTTTGGTCTCAACTATTTTCTATGGGAGTGAATTCCACACATTCACCACCCTCTGGGTGAAGAAATTTCTCCTCACCTCAGTGCTAAAAGGTTTACCCCTTATCCTTAAACTATGACCCCTAGTTCTGGACTCCCCCACCATCGGGAACATTCTTTCTGAATCTATCCTGTCTAACTCTGTTAGAATTTTATAAGTTTCTATGAGATCCCCTCTCACTCTTCTAAACTCCAGTGAATATAATTCTAACCGACTTAGTCTCTCCTCATATGACAGACCTGCCATCCCAGGAATCAGCCTGGTAAACCTTCGCTGCGCTCCCTCTATAGCAAGGGCATCCTTCCTCAGATAAGGACACCAAAACTGCACACAATACTCCAGGTAATGGTAAAATGTCACAGAATAATGCAAGGCCCCCATGCCAACACTCTAGTTAAGAAAGCCCACCAACGCCTCTACTTTCTCAGAAGACTAAGGAAATTTGGCATGTCAGCTACAACTCTCACCAACATTTACAGATGCACCAAAGAAAGCATCCTTTCCGGATGTATCACAACTTGGTATGGGCTCCTGCTCTGCCCAAGACCGCAAGAAACTACAAAAGGTCGTGGACGAAGCCAGACCATCACGCAAACCAGCCTCCCATCCATTGACTCTGTCTACACTTTCCGCTGTCTCGGACGAGCAGCCAGCATAATTAAGGACCCCACGCACCCCGGACATTCTCTCTTCCACCTTCTTCCGTTGGGAAAAAGATACAAAAGTCACATACCAACCGACGCAAGAACAGCTTCTTCCCTGCTGCCATCAGACTTTTGAATGGACCTACCTCGCATTAAGTTGATCTTTCTCTACACCCTAGCTATGACTGTAACACTACATTCTGCACCCTCTCCTTTCCTTCTCTATGAATGGTATGCTTTGACTGTATAGCGCGCAAGGAACAATACTTTTCACTGCATACGAATACATGTGACAATAATAAATCAAATCAAATCAAAGAGAAGGAAGCGTAATTTTTAAAGTTAACATACGTGTGCCAGTCAGGGAGTTGACGTCCAAATCTAACTTGGCGTCACGGAAGACATTCTCATTTTTGACGATTGTATCAATGACACTCGAGTTTTCCATCGTTCCATTTGTGAATACTACATCTACATTAGACACAACAGATCCAGCCCTAGATAGTTGGAAAAAGAGAGAAATTGACTATGTGGTTAAGACACAATAGATAAGACGCAATTTCCTTCCTCTCTTGATGGAACCTGTCCACTTTGCCTTGATACTGGTGGCCGAGGGGGGGTAAAGCACGCACCTTTACTTAACTTTTCAGAGGCTGAGAAAAGAATGGTCTGATTCTTGCCGGCCGAACTTAGAGGGTCAGGTGCCAACACCATCAATTGGATTGTGCTGGACATCTTAATAAGAAAAGCATGCTGACCTTACCCACTACAGTGTGTGCCAACATGGTGAACTGGTACAGCGACAATAACCTCTCCTTCAATGTCAACAAAAAGGAGATAGTCATTGACTTCAGGAAGCGTAAAGGAGAACATGCCCCTGTCAACATCAATGGGGACAAAGTAGAAATGGTCGAGAGCTTCAGGTTTTTAGGTGTCCAGATCACCAACAACCTGTCCTGGTCCCCCCATGCCGACACTATAGTTAAGAAAGCCCACTAACACCTCTACTTTCTCAGAAGACTAAGGAAATTTGGCATGTCAGCTACGACTCTCACCAACTTTTACAGATTCACCATAGAAAGCATTCTTTCTGGGTGTATCACAGCTTGGTATGGCTCCTGCTCTGCCCAAGACCGCAAGAAACTACAAGGGGTTGTGAATGTAGCCCAATCCGTCACGCAAACCAGCCTCCCATCCATTGACTCTGTCTACACTTCCCGCTGCCTCGGCAAAGCAGCCAGTATAATTAAGGACCCCACGCACCCCGGACATTCGCTCTTCCCACCTTCGTTGGAAAAAAGAGACAAAAATCTGAGGTCACATACCAACCGACTCAAGAACAGCTTCTTCCCTGCTGCTGTCGGACTTTTGAATGGGCCTACCTCGCACTAAGCTGATCTTTCTCTACACCCTAGCTATGACTGTAACACTACATTCTGCACTCTCTCCTTTCCTTCTCTATGAGCGGTATGCTTTGTCTGCGCAAGAAACAATACTTTTCGCTGTATACTAATACATGTGACAATAATAAATCAAATCAAATCAAAATATCAGTTATGTTCATATTTTCATTCTGTCCAAGTGTGGAATGAGAATGGTATTTACCTGAATCCGTTGATGATGAACTCAATGTAGTTAGGATTGCTGGCAAAGATTTTATTCACCTACATCACAAGAAAATGATGTCAAATCATCTGATATAACCACAAGCAAAGCACCAACAATAAGCACTGGTTTCAAACTCACTGGCTTAAACATTCAGCCCTTTGCATCTGACTCAAAAATTCCACCTGATTGCATTTTCTGCTGTCTTTGATAAGATGAATCCTGTCTATTTTTTTGTCACAAACATCGGACTATAATAAGCGGAGGGGTGGGATTTTCCAGACCTTCCTGCCGGCGGGATCTTCCAGTCCTGCCGAAGTCGACCCCCTCCATCCCTGCGATGGGTTTCCATGTGGTGGGATGAGCGAGCCTTGCAAAATGCTGTAGGTATCGGCGGGACTGGAAAGTCCAATGGCGGTTGTATAGAACGTTGGTTCGGCCGCATTTGGAATACTGCGCCCAGTTCTGGTCACCACACTACCAGAAGGACGTGGAGGCTTTAGAGAGAGTGCAGAGGAGGTTTACCAGGATGCTGCCTGGTATGGAAGGGCTTAGTTATGAGGAGAGATTGGGTAAACTGGGGTTGTTCTCCCTGGAAAGACGGAGGATGAGGGGTGACCTAATAGAGGTGTATAAAATTATGAAAGGCATAGATAGGGTGAACGGTGGGAAGCTTTTCCCCAGGTCGGTGGTGACGTTCACGAGGGGTCATAGGTTCAAGGTGAGGTGGGGGGAGGTTTAACACGGATATCAGAAGGACATATTTTACACAGAGGGTGGTGGGGGCCTGGAATGCGCTGCCGGGCAAGGTGGTGGAGGCGGACACACTGGGAACGCTTAAGACTTATCTAGATAGCCACATGAACGGAGTGGGAATGGAGGGATACAAAAGAATGGTCTAGTTTGGACCAGGGAGCGGCGCGGGCTTGGAGGGCCGAAGGGCCTGTTCCTGTGCTGTATTGTTCTTTGTTCTTTGTTCTTTGAGTTGCCTCCGGCACACCGTGGAGCCTGGGGAAGGGGTTCGGGGGGGTGGGGGGTTCGGGGGGAGGTTACAAAAGTCTCTATGACATAAATATGGCGATGATATTATTGTTAAATATTCCTCAGTTTTGGAATTTTCACTCTATCTTTACACAGCGTCCAGGTCTGTCCTCAGTACTCACCACTCTCGTTATGTTGGTGCTGAGTTGTTTGAACGGAGTGCTTGATCTGTCACTCAGAGCACTGTTAAAATTGAGATTTGGAAAGCGGAACAGCAGGGGAAACTTCGAGGCTGCAACTTCTTCACCTGGGGAAAGAGACATCACACATATATCAAGCCTAAAGGTACATATATAAGGCTCAACCTCTCCTCAACTAAATGTGTGTTGCTGGCTGGGCCAGCATTTATTGCCCATCCCTAGTTGCCTGAGGGCAGTTGAGAGTCAACCACATTGCTGTGGCTCTGGAGTTACATGTAGGCCACACCGGGTAAGGACGGCAGATAATGTGTGGTTTGCACTGCTGCCTCACAGCGCCATGGACCCAAGTTCGATTCCACCTCGGATGATTGTCTGTGTGGAGTCTGCATATTCCCCCTTTTCTCTGCGTGGGTTTCCTCCGGGTGCTCCAGTTTCCTCCCAAAGTCCAAAGATGTGCAGGTTAGGTGGAAAGGAGAAAGGATTAGTTGGCAATTTAGTAGTCGCCATGATGTGGAGTTGCCGGCGTTGGACTGGGGTGGACACAGTAAGTAGTCTCGCAACACCAGGTTAAAGTCCAACAGGTTTATTTGGTAGCACGAGATTTAGGAGCGCCGCTCCTTCATCAGGTAAGTGATGATGAAGGGGCACCTGATGAAGGAGCGGCGCTCTGAAAGCTCGTGCTACCAATTAAACCTGTTGGACTTTAACCTGGTGTTGTGAGACTTCTTACTCAGCAACTTAGTTGTGAGAGAACCTTCGGGGATGAGTGACCACAATATAATAGATTTATTGTCAAGGTGGATAGTGATGTAGTTGATTCTGAGACCAGGGTCCAGAATCTCAATAAGGGTAATTATGATCGTAAATTCTTCCTTTTACATTGCGAAGAAATAATATTCAACATGTGATCCAGTGAACAGTTTTCTTATTGTCAGGAAATGCTTTGGCAACGGGGAAATACCTTGTCCATGACTAATACTAAATTGCAGTCCAAAAGACGTGCTGGTTAGGGTGCATTGGCCGTGCTAAATTCTCCCTCAGTGTACCCGAACAGGCGCCGGAGTGTGGCGACTAGGGGATTTTCACAGTAACTCCACTGCAGTGTTAATGCAAGCCTGCTCGTGACACTAATAAATAAACTTTAAAATGAACTTTAATAGAAAAAAAAGTTAACAGTTTTGATTTGAATCTCCCCGTGTAAGAAAGATTGTCGTTGTGTTCCTACACAACAGCAATCTCTGGACTTTGAGTCGATTTATCTTTGCACAGTGAGATGTTCCTGGGTCCATGTGACAAGGTGTTATATATAAACGCAACTCCGCACTTACACAAAGTGGCACTTACCATTTATTTGAACGGAGGATTTGATGATATCAAAACCCGAAGTGTTAACATTATTAACAATGAGATCACGCAGGAAAGGCCGGTCTTCTACTTTGGTCGTATTGATCTGGATACGTGCGTCCACCTGCACCATTGTCGAACTATCACTGAAAGTGACAGAAACATGATATTGAGTCATTGCTGGGTAGATTCGCTAAGTCATTTAACATCTCTTTCTAGAGACCCACTTACAACATTTCATTAAATGAGCATCAGGATTGGAATCAAAAGTCTGAGGAAACTGGCAATCGTAAAATAGAATAGGGCCGGTGGGATGTTTTCATTCTTAAAGTTTATTTATTAGTCGCAAGTAGATTTACTGTGAAAATCCCCTAGTCACCACACTCCGGCACCTGTTCGGGTACACTGAGGGAGAATTTAGCCCGGCCAATCCACCTAACCTGCACATCTTTCAGACTGTGGGAGGAAACCGGAGCACCCGGAAGAAACCCACGCAGATATGGGGAGAACGTGCAAACTCCGCACAGACAGTGACCCAAGCCAGGAATCAAACCCAGCTCCCTGGCGCTGTGAGGCAGCAGCGCTGACCGCTGTGCCACCGCGCCTTAACTTGAAATGAGATGAGTTGGCAAATCTGTTTATTCAAACACCCAGTTATTCACCTGCAAGACTTACTCAAGGGAAAGTGTTCATTCTGACCGACATGGTTTTTTTTCATTCATTCATGGGGCATGGGCGTCACTGGCTGTGCCAACATTTATTGCCCATCGCTAGCTGCCCAAGGGCAGTTGAGAGTCAACCACACTGCTGTGGCTCTGGAGTCACATGTAGGCCAGACTGGGTAAGGGCTGCAAATTTCCTTCCCTAATGGACATTAGTGAACCAGATGGGGTTTTTCCGACGATGGTTTCATGGTCATCAGTAGATTCTTAATTCCAGATTTTTAAAAATTGAATTCAAATTCCACCACCTGCCGTGGCGGGACCTGAAGCTGAACATTAGTTTCTGGATTAATAATCTAGCGATAATACCACAAGGCCTTCACCTTCCCCCTGTTGTCAATGGGCTGTCAGTAATGAAGACAGGCTGGTTAGGTGTATTGACCCGAACAGGAATGTGGCGACTAGGGGGATTTCACAGTAACTTCATTGCAGCGTTAATGGAAGCCTTACTTGTGACTAATAATAAATAAACTTTAACTTTACAATTATTTGCTGAAACATTAGCCCCTCCTAGGAAAGACATCCCAAAGAGCTGTATGTTTGACAATCTCCAAAACCCTCCTGATTAAAGTGGACATACCGGAACGTAACGCTTGAGTTGGGCAGCACATTTTCATCGAATCCCGATTTGAGAACTGACTCAAGCTGTAAAATCGAGAGAGAAAGTCAGTTGCACAAACCCATAGAAAGCATTCTTTCTGGTTGTATCACAGCTTGGTATGGCTCCTGCTCTGCCCAAGACCACAAGGAACTACAAAGGGTTGTGAACGTAGCCCAGTCCATCACGCAAACCAGCCTCCCATCCATTGACTCTGTCTACACTTCCCGCTGCCTCGGAAAAGCAGCCAGCATAATCAAGGACCCCACGCACCCCGGACATTCTCTCTTCCACCTCCTTCCGTCGGGAAAAAGATACAAAAGTCTGAGGTCACGTACCAACCGAGTCAAGAACAGCTTCTTCCCTGCTGCCGTCAGACTTTTGAATCACACATTATCACCCTATTAATAACTGCAGCACTTTGGGCGGGGTTTTAAGGCCTCGCTCATCCCGAGACCGTAAAATCCCACCCGAGGTCAACAGACTTTTCCAGGGTGGCACGGTGGCACAGTGGTTAGCACTGCTGCCTCACAGCGCCAGGGACCCAGGTTCAATTCCAGGCTTGGATGACTGTGGAGTTTGCATGTTCTCCCTGTGTCTGCGTGTGTTTTCTCCGGGTGCTCCGGTTTCCTCCTACAGTCCAAAGACGTGCTGGTTAGGGTGGATTGGCCATGCTAAATTCTCTCTCAGTGAACCCGAACAGCCGCCGGAGTGTGGCGACTAGGGGATTTTCACAATAACATCTCCGCAGTGTTAATGTAAGCCTACTAGTGACACGAATAAATAATCTATCTTTGTGCGCCCCTCGCCCGATCCAATTCCCCTGGTGGGTGGAGTGATAAAATTCCAGCCAATTTTCTGCACCCTCCCCTTTCCTTCTCCCCTGTGTACTCTATGAATGGTATGCTTTGTCTGTATAGCGCGCAAGAAGCAATACTTTTCACTGTATCCCAATACATGTGACAACAGTAAAAAATAAATCAAACTCTATCGTGGATCCAGGCCGTTTGAGATTTCCAAAATGAATCTGACAAATTGAAATGAAAATACTAGCAATTTGTTAGCTCGTACCCAGGTAATAACTGAATCTCTCAGGTTCTTGTATTCACTTGAAGCTTTATCGGACAGGGTCGCTTTGAAGGCCCGGTCTTCTATCACAAAGGAAATATTCAAGTCGACTGGCTTCAGATTATTCAAAGTGATAGCTGTAAAACAGAGAATCGGTATTACAACAGTATCAGTTAATAAACTAGACAATGACTAACTAGTTGCCCCTGTGGTCTTGGCATGGAAATCACCAAATGGGAATTTTGATTGAAAAACTCACAGGCATAACGTGCTCGGTTTTCCAGCGACTACGTTTTACATTTCTGGACAAGGTAGGTCATGTTGTAGCTTGGTTAGGCCGCATTTGGAATATAGTGTTCAATTCTGGTTGCCATGCTACCAGAAGGATGTGGAGGCTTTGGAGAGGGTACAGAAAAGATTTACCAGGGTGTTGCCTGGTATGGAGGGCATTAGCTATGAGGAGAGGTCGGAGAAACTTGGTTTGTTCTCACTGGAACGATGGAGGTTGAGGGGCAACCTGATAGAAGTCTACAAGATTATGAGAGGCATGGACAGAGTGGATAGTCAGAAGCTTTTTCCCAGGGTGGAAGAGTCAATTACTCGGGGGCACAGGTTTAAGGTGCGAGGGGCAAGGTTTAAAGGCGATGTACAAGGCAGGTTTTTTTACACAGAGGGTGGTGGGCGCCTGGAATTCACTGCCGGGGGAGGTAGTGGAAGCAGATATGATAGTGACTTTTAAGGGGCATCTTGACAAATACATGAATAGGATGGGAATAGAGGTCCCCGGAAGGATAGAGGGCTTTAGTTCAATCAGGCAGCATAGTCGATGCAGGCTTGGAGGGCCAAAAGGCCTGTTCTTGTGCTATAGTTTTCTTTGTTCTTTGGTAATATGGCGGAAATCTCCCCATGGAACGCACTTTCATAAATTCAACCCTTCCATTCTCATCAACCTCAACAGTGTGGCATGAATGTTTTTTTATTCATTCATGGGACATGGCTCGGCCAGCGTTTATTGCCTATCCCTAGTTGCTCTGGAGAAGGTGGTGGTGAGCAGCCTTCCCGAATCGCTGCAGTCCACTCTTTTCTCTTAGCTCAGTGAACAATATACTGCTACTGGAGACACTCAGCAGAGAATGGCCTAGTGGTCTTATCCCTCGATTATGAATCCGGAAACTCAGCTAATGTTCTGGGGACCTGGGTTCGAATCCCACAGCAGCTGGTGGAATTTGAGTTCAATTTTTAAAAATCTGAAATTAAGAATCTACTGATGACCGTGAAACCATTGTCGGTTGTCAGAAAAACCCATCTGGTTCATGAGTGTCCTTTAGGGAAGGGAATCTGCCATCCTTACCCTGTCTGGCCTACATGTGACTCCAGAACCACAGCAATGTGGTTGACTCTCAACTGCCCTCCAAGGGTAACTAGGGATGGGCAATAAATGTCCGGGGTGCGTGGGGTCCTTAATTATGCTGGCTGCTTTGCAGAGGCAGCAGGAAGTGTAGATAAAGTCAATGGATGGGAGGTTGGTTTGCATGATGGATTGGGCTACATTCACGACCTTTTGTAGTTCCTTGCGGTCTTGGGCAGAGCAGGAGCCATACCAAGTTGTGATACAACCAGAAAGAATGCTTTCTATGGTGCATCTGTAAAAGTTGGTGAGTTGTAGCTGACATGCCAAATTTCCTTAGTCTTCTGAGAAAGTAGAGGCGTTGGTGGGCTTTCTTAACTATAGTGTCAGCATGGGGGGGACCAGGACAAGTTGTTGGTGATCTGGACACCTAAAAACTTGAAGCTCTCGACCATTTGTACTTTGTCCCCATTGTTGTAGACAGGGGCATGTTCCTGAAGTCAATGACAATCTTCTTCATTTTGTTGACATTGAGGGAGAGATTATTGTTGCCGCACCAGTTCACCGGATTTTCTATCTCACTCCTGTACTCTGTCTCGTCATCATTGGAGATCCACCCACTACGGTGGTGTCATCAGCAAATTTGAAAAATCTGGCCAGCCAGCGAGGCACATGTCCCACGAATGAATGAATAAGAAAGTTGTGTTGCTATTGGGTTAGGGATTGGCACAGGCTTGTGAATATGGTAAACGGATTATTGCAGCAAATCTTGTTCAAGTGGACACAAAGTGGTGGCGAGGTAGCAAGGTGGCATGGCTTGGTACCAATTAGGGTTGAATCCCTGATTGGGAAGGAACACAAAAGGGGGCAATGGTCAAGAGGCCTCACTACATGTGTCAATTTTCCATTGTGGAATGGGAAACCAAGGCTTGTGGGACTGGGATTTATCCAATCAGAATTCCCTGTATAATGCCTGGAGCAGAGTGCCGGAGAATTACAAATCCCGACAATGGGTGACCACTAAACGTGCTTCCCAATACATTAATGTGCACAGAATTGGTCCCAGAATTGGTATTCCTTGCAGAAACACAGGGTGGAATGTTCCGGACCTTCCCGCTGGCTGGACCTTCCAGACCTGCCAATATTCACGGGGATTTAAATGGATTGCCATATCGCCCAGTGGAAAACCTGTTGCTGCAGTTCCGGCAAGTCTGGAAAATCACATGGAAAACACTCATGGAACGAGCGTGATTTGGAATGAGAACCGATATTTTTGGAAAGTGCACAGTAAACACTTCAATACAGAATCAAAGCACAGAAGGACATCGCTCTTACAGCGCGGGAGTTGACCATTCAGCCAATCGGTCAATGCCAGTGTTTACATACCACATGAACTACCGCCCCCCCACCCTCCCCCGGCACCCCCAAGACCCCCACCCCAACACTGCTTCACCTCTACAATATATTTGTTGTGTATTGGAAGGATCATTCCAATAACTCCCTGTAAGAATCCTCACTATGCTCTGACCACAGAACCCCACAAAAACATAGCACTCCTATGATGTGGAAGGAGGCCATTTGGCCCATTGAAGCTGCAACAACTCTCCGACAGAGCATCTTACCCAGGCCCACCTCCTGACCTGTCCCCATAACCCCACACATTTGCCATGGCTAATCCGCCTCATCTGCACATCTTTGGACACTAAGGGGCAATTTAGCATGGCCAATCCACCTAACTCACACATCTTTGGACACTAAGGGGCAATTTAGCATGGCCAATCCACCTAACCTGCACATCTTTGGACACTAAGGGGCAATTTAGCATGGCCAATCCACCTAAACTGCACATCTTTGGACACTAAGGGGCAATTTAGCATGGCCAATCCACCTAACCTGCACATCTTTGGACACTAAGGGGCAATTTAGCATGGCCAATCCACCTAACCTACACATCTTTGGACACTAAGGGGCAATTTAGCATGGCCAATCCACCTAACCTACACATCTTTGGACACTAAGGGGCAATTTAGCATGGCCAATCCACCTAACCTACACATCTTTGGACACTAAGGGGCAATTTAGCGTGGCCAATCCACCTAACCTGCACATCTTTGGACACTAAGGGGCAATTTAACATGGCCAATCCACCTAACCTACACATCTTTGGACACTAAGGGGCAATTTAGCATGGCCAATCCACCTAACCTACACATCTTTGGACACTAAGGGGCAATTTAGCATGGCCAATCCACCTAACCTACACATCTTTGGACACTAAGGGGCAATTTAGCATGGCCAATCCACCTAACCTACACATCTTTGGACACTAAGGGGCAATTTAGCGTGGCCAATCCACCTAACCTGCTCATCTTTGGACACTAAGGGGCAATTTAACATGGCAAATAACAAAGAACAAAGAACAAAGAAAAGTACAGCACAGGAACGTGCCCTTTGGCCCTCCAAATCCGTGCTGATCATGATACCCTAACTAAACTAAAAAAAAATCTTCTGCCCTTACTCGATCCATAACCCCTCTATTCTCTCCCAATTCATGTACCCACCCAGACGTCTCTAAAATGTTGCTAATGTATCTGCTTCCACCACCTCCTCTGGCAGCGCGTTCCAGGCACCCACCACTCTCTGCGTGAAAAACTTCCCCCGCACATCTCCCTTAAACTTTCCCCCTCTCACCTTGAACCTGTGCCTCCTGACACTTCCACCCTGGGGGGAAAAAAGCCTCTGACTATCCACCCTGTCTGTGCCTCTCCTAATTTTGTAGACTTCTATCGGATCTCCCCTCAGCCTCCGTCTTTCCAGTGAAAACAATCCTAGTTTATTCAACCTCTCCTCATAGCCAAAGCCCTCGAGACCAGGCAACAACCTGGCGAACCTTCTTTGCACTCTTAAAGCTTCCACGTCCTTCAAAGAATCGTAGAAGCCTACAGAAGGAGGCCATTCAGCCCATCAAGTCTGCACTGACCACAATCCCACCTGGGCCCTATCCCCATCACCCCATGCATTTACCCCAGCTAGTCCCCCTGACACTAGGGGGTAATTTAGCATGGCCAATCCATCTAACCTGCACATCTTTGGACTATGGGAGGAAAACGTAGCACCCGGAGGAAACCCACGCAGACACGGGGAGAACGTGCAAACTCCACGCAGACAGTCACCCAAGGCCGGAATTGAACCCAGGTCCCTGGCGCTGTGAGGCGGTGGTGCTAATCATTGTGCCACCTTGTCACCTGTCGCGGAATGTCATTGGAATGCCAATTATTGTGCCAAGCTTCACTGCTACCAGTTGGGGCAAGTCCTCCATTTTGAGATGTGCTGCCTATTTTGTGACATTTTATACTTACTGTCAGACTGGATGGATCCACGGATAATGGTCAAGTTCCCTAAATTTGTGCCATTCTGCAGCTCATTGGCCAGCACCTTCACTGCCTCGGAAGAGGATATCGGAACAGTGTCTTCGTCATAAGTCACAGCAGCATCCACAACAACGGATCCTTTCCTGAAATGAGACAAATGATATCAACCCAGTTAATAAAGTCATTCCAATCATCTCTTGATTCCATGGGCGGAATTTTACCAGCGCGTCCGCCCGAGGTTCGTACGATGCGGCCCAAGGCCAACGGAGAATGCCGTTCTCCGAACCTCACCCACCCCTGGAATCAGGGCGGGTGTGCCAGTAAAATTCCAGCCTATATCTAGGGAACTGTAACTTCAAACCGCAAATGGTCCGGCTTTTGTACTGTGCTCAGTTCTGGTCGCCTCATTACAGGAAGGATGTGGAAAAGATTGAAAGGGTGCAGAGGAGATTTACAAGGATGTTGCCTGGATTGAGTGGCATACCTTATGAGGATAGGCTGAGGGAGCTCGGTCTTTTCTCCTTGGAGAGATGTAGGATGAGAGGAGACCTGATAGAGGTATATAAGGTGTTGAGAGGCATAGATCGGGTGGACTCTCAGAGGCTTTTTCCCAGGGTGGAAATGGCTGCTGCGAGAGGACACAGGTTTAAGGTGCTGGGGGGTAGGTACAGAGAAAATGTTAGGGGGAAGTTTTTCACACAGAGGGTGGTGGGCGAGAGGAATCGGCTGCCGTCAGTGGTGCTGGAGGCAAACTCAATAAGGTCTTTTAAGAGACTCCTGGATGAGTGACTTAATAGGATGGAGGGTTATAGGTAGGCCTAGAAGGTAGGGATATGTTCGGCACAACTTGTGGGGCCGAAGGGCCTGTTTTGTGCTCTAGTTTTTCTATGTTTCTATGGTCCGGCTTTTGAATGGTCAGTTTTGTTATGTTTTCATTCATTCGCAGGACATGGGCATCGCTGGCTGGGCCAGCATTTATTGCCCATCCCTAGTTGCCCTTGGAGGGCATTTGAGAGTCAACCACATTGCTGTGGCTCTGGAGTCACATGTAGGCCAGACCGGGTAAGGACGGCAGATTTCCTTCCCTAAAGGACATTAGTGAACCGGATGGGTTTTTCCGACAATCGACAATGGTTTCATGGTAGATTTTTTTTTATTGAGTTCAAATTCCACCAGCTGCCGTGGCGGGATTCGAACCCGGGTCCCCAGAACATTAGCTGAGTTTCAGGATTAATAGTCTAGCAATAAAACCACTAGGCCATCGTTTCCCCCATGTCTTGTAATTATTCAAATTCACAGCACAATCAAACGCCGCAAGATATCAAAATCTGATAAATGTGAGGTGATTCATTTTGGTAGGACTAATTTAAATGTGGATTACAGGGTCAAAGGTAGGGTTCTGAAGACTGTGGAGGAACAGAGAGATCTTGGGGTCCATATCCACAGATCTCTAAAGGTTGCCACTCAAGTGCTGTGAAGAAGGCCTATAGTGTGTTAGCTTTTATTAACAGGGGGTTGGAGTTTAAGAGCCGTGGGGTTATGCTGCAACTGTACAGGACCTTGGTGAGACCACATTTGGAATATTGTGTGCAGTTCTGGTCGCCTCACTATAAGAAGGATGTGGAAGCGCTGGAAAGAGTGCAGAGGAGATTTACCAGGATGCTGCCTGGTTTGGAGGGTAGGTCTTGTGAGGAAAGGTTGAGGAAGCTCGGGCTGTTCTCTCTGGAGCGGAGGAGGCTGAGGGGAGACTTAATAGAGGTTTATAAAATGATGAAGGGGATAGATAGAGTGAACGTTCAAAGACTATTTCCTCGGGTGGATGGAGCTATTACAAGGGGGCATAACTATAGGGTTCATGGTGGGAGATATAGGAAGGATATCAGAGGTAGGTTCTTCACGCAGAGAGTGGTTGGGGTGTGGAATGGACTGCCTGCAGTGATAGTGGAGTCAGACACTTTAGGAACATTTAAGCGGTTATTGGATAGGCACATGGAGCACACCAGGATGATAGGAAGTGGGATAGCTTGATCTTGGTTTCAGATAAAGCTCGGCACAACATCGTGGGCCGAAGGGCCTGTTCTGTGCTGTACTGTTCTATGTTCTATGTTCTATAAAATATATTCCATCCCCCAAATTCCGAAAGAAAGGGGCTGAAAGTTTAAATCGAGGGCAATCAGTGATTGATTACGATGATTATGCGCACTGGACATTGAGTCACATTCTGGGCCTGAATTTACCATTTTGATTCTAAGTACTGAATCTCGGCGTAATTCAGGTCCCACTTGGAAATCTGCTCTCAGGCGCCCCCATACGCACTCAGACTGAAAAAAAAATTGCGGGTCTGAATCGCGCTGTGGGCGGGGCTTATCGTGCCCGAAACGCTGCTGCTCCGATTGGAGCCTTCAACTGCGCATGTGCAGTGAAAACCGGAAAAAGCTCCCTGCCACATCGTTCCCGGGCCGCAAAACGTGGATAAAACGACCCAGGAGCGATGGCTCCCACAGACAGCACCCCACCCCCACAACGTAACTCTCCCCCTTATCCCCCCCCCCTCGCCGCTACACAGAACGAACGAGACCTCCTGCTCCACTTCCCCCCCCCCCCCACCGATCGCCTGTAGAGTGGCAGCGTTCCCCTCCTGCCCCTGCCCTCCACCCCCCCCCCCAACCAGAGAATGATCGGGCCTCCCGCTCCCCGCCCCCCCCCCCCCCCCCCCCCCCCCACCCTCCCAGCCCCCCCCCCCACCAGAGAGACATCTTGCCCGGCTCCTCCTCCTTCCACCTTCACCCCCACCCCCCGCCAACACCACTGATCTGACTGAGAGAGCTGCCAGAAGCTCTGAACTTACCTCTTCAGAAGCTGGAACGCCCGAAACAGACCTTTGCCGAGCAGGTCTGTTCCGCGCCGAATCTGGACGTGCGAACGCCGTGGTAAAGGGGGAAACGCTGGTAACCCATTAATTCAATTTAAATGATGAAGGGGATAGATAGAGTGAACGTTCAAAGACTATTTCCTCGGGTGGATGGAGCTATTACAAGGGGGCATAACTATAGGGTTCATGGTGGGAGATATAGGAAGGATATCAGAGGTAGGTTCTTTACGCAGAATCGGGCGCGAATCGGATTGCAACCATTTTCGGGCCTTGGTATGGTGGGCATCTGTGGGGATGTGGGCGCAGATTTGCGCTATTTGCCTCACGCCCGACTTTACCAAGTTTTTGCGCCCGTTTTGGTAAAACCCGGTCCTCTGTTTCAGTTTTGGTCTACTTACTTGAGAAAGGATATACTGGCACTGGAGGGCGTGCAGAGGAGATTCACTAGGTTGATTCCGGAGTTGAGAGGGTTGGCTTATGAGGAGAGACTGAGTAGACTGGGGCTATACTCATTGGAATTCAGAAGAATGAGGGGAGATCTTATAGAAACATATAAGATTATGAAGGGAATAGATAAGATAGAAGCAGGGAGGTTGTTTCCACTGGCAGGTGAAACTAGAACTAGGGGGCATGGCCTCAAAATAAGGGGGAGCAGATTTAGGACTGAGTTGAGGAGGAACTTCTTCACACAAAGGGTTGTGAATCTGTGGAATTCCCTGCCCAGTGAGGCTACCTCATTGAATGTTTTTAAGGCAAGGATAGATACATTTTTGAACAGTAAAGGAATTAAGGGTTATAGTGAGTGGGCGGGTAAGTGGAGCTGAGTCCACGAAAAGATCAGCCATGATCTTATTGAATGGTAGAGCAGGCTCGAGGGGCCAGTTCTTACGTCCTTATGTTTCAAAATCCTGCCTTCCAATTTGAAAATTCAAGTTCTGAGAAGGTCTGTTGACCTTGGGCGGGATTTTCCGGTCTTGGGGGCGAGCGTGTCCGGAAAATCCTTCCCTCAAAGTCACACCTCTGGTGTTTGGAGTGTTTAGCTTCTTCTCATTCGTAAATGCAACGTCAAGAAGGACCCCTCCCCTCCCCCCACCCCCACCCCACCCCTCCATCATGCTATCATAGAATACTTACAATACAGAAGGAGGCCATTCGATCCATCGAGCCTGCACCGATAACAATCCCACCCAGTCCCTATCCTTATAACCCCACGTATTTAACCTCCTAATCCCCTTTTCACTAAGGGGAAGTTAGCATGGCCAATCCACCTCAACCGCATATCTTTGGACTATGGGAGGAAACCGGAACGCCCAGAGGAAACTCACGCAGACACGGGGAGAATGTGCAAACTCCACGACGACAGTGACCCAAGGCCGGGCGTCACGGTAGCACAGCGGTTAGCACTGTTGCTTCACAGCTCCAGCGACCTGGGTTCGGTTCCTGGCTCGGGTCACTGTCTGCGTGGAGTTTGCACATTCTCCTCGTGTCTGCGTGGGTTTCCTCCGGGTGCTCCGGTTTCCTCCCACAGTCCAAAGATGTGCGGGTTAGGTTGATTGGCCATACTAAAATTGCCCTTGGTGTAGGTTGGAGGGATTGGTGGGTAAAATATGTAGGGATATGGGGGTAGGGTCTGGGTGGGATTGTGGTCGGTGCAGACTCGATGGGCCGAATGGCCTCTTTCTGTGCTGTAGGGTTTCTAAGATTCTAAGATCGAAGCCGGGTCCCTGGCGTTGTGAGGCAGCAGTGCTAACCATTGTGCCACCGTGCCGCTATGCCGAATGTCTTGGCGCGGTTAATGGTAGCCATGAGTGAGCTCCTCAGTGAGATTCAGGGTGCGGTCTTACCGGCCAAATCTCCGTTCACTGCGGCGGGATGGGAAATTGCCGCCGGCGCGAATGGCCGTATCGTTCCGACTCATGGTCTTTCTCCGAATTCCACCATTTCCTTGCGGATGAAGAACTTATATCACTAACTAACTAAGAATGTTGGACTGAGCCCGCCGCCTACCTGAATCTGTTGACCTCGAATCCTCGGAAACCTTTCGGTGCAACTTTACGGAACGGTGAATTAAGCTTTAAACGAAAGAAATAGGTTAGCATCGAGTTGGAATAATTTTGATAAGTAATCAGTGATTCACATTCACCATATCAATATCATCTAGTTGCATCTGTGTCCCTCACCCCCAAGGTACAAGTCCCACACTAGAGGCTTGAGCACAAAATCTAATGCGCCAAGCGAGTGATACATTGTCAGAGGTACAAGAGCAGGTCAGAGGCTAGGAATAGTGCGGTGAGTAACTCACCTCCTGACTCCCCAAAGCCTGTCCACCATCTACAAGGCACAAGTCAGGAGTGTGATGGAATACTCCCCACTTGCCTGGATGGGTGCAGCTCCAACAACACTCAAGAACCTCTACACCATCCAGGACAAAGCAGCCCTCTTGATTGGCACCACATCCACAAAGATCCTCGTAGATGTATGAGGCAAGTTTTTTACACAGAGGGTGGTGGGTGCCTGGAACTCGCTGCTGGGGGAGGGAGTGGAAGCAGATACGATAGTGACTTTTAAGGGGCGTCTTGACAAATACATGAATAAGATGGAAATATAGAGGGGTATGGTCACCAGCAGAGTAGGGGGTTTTAGTTCAGTCGGGCAGCATGGTCGGTGCAGGCTTGGAGGGCTGAAGAGCATGTTCCTGTGCTGTAATTTTCTTTGTTCTTTGGTCTGTCCACTCCCTCCACCACTGATGCTCAGTAGCAGCAGTGTGTACCATCTACAAGATGCACTGCAGCAATTAGACAGCACCTTCCAAACCCACGACCACTTCCATCTAGAAGGACAAGGGCAGCAGATACATGGGAACATCACCACCTGCAAGTTCCCCTCCAAGCCACTCGCCATCCTGACTTGGAAATATATCGGCCGTTCCTTCACAGTTGCTGGGTCAAAATCCTGGAATTCCCTCCCTAACGGCATTGTGGGTCAACCCACAGCACGTGGACTGCAGCGATTCAAGAAGGCAGCTCACCACCACCTTCTCAAGGGGCAACTAGGGATGGGCAATAAATGCTGGCCCAGCCAACGACGCCCATGTCCCACGAATGACTAAAAGAAGACTTGAGAGGTAAATGTTGCCCATTCCTTGGGAGAAATGCCCCACTTTCCCCGCATCACAGGATCATCTGTAACCATGTGAGGGAACCGATGCCCTTTAACATCTCATCACCACCCACCAACAATGCAGCACTCCCTCAATAGTCCAGCAAGGTGTCAGCCAAGGTAATCATTTATATAACAGAAACAATAATGGAAGCTCTCATCAGGTCAGTCAGCATCTGAGAGTGGCCTGGCAGCTGAGGTCATTCTTAAGTTCAAATATGTTAGGGGTATTGGGAAGGGGGGGGGAGGTCGCAAGATGGTGGCTCCCTCTCTCTTCCGGAGGTGATTCCCTGATGGTGGGTTTTCCATTGGCAGATTTCCTTCTCTAAAGGACATTAGTGAACCAGATGGGTTTTTCCGACAATGGTTTCATTGGTCATCAGTCAATTCTTAATTCCAGATATTTTTTTTAAAAATTGAATTCAAATTCCACTACGTGCCGTGGCGGGATTCGAACCCGGGTCCCCAGAACATTAGCTGAGTTTCTGGAATAATGGTCTAGCGCTAATACCACTGGGCCGTCGCCAGTCTCTGCTGAGTGTCTCAAGTGGCAGTATATTGTTCACCTACCCAGCTCGCTGTGGGATTCGAACCCACGACCATCGCGCTCAGAGAAAAGGGCTATAGAAAAAACAAGCCAGCAAGGGGTTTCCCATCTGCACACAAGCTCTGTGTCAGGACTGTGGCTAGACATCGGAAAATAAACAGTTTACTATAACCGCCAAATTAAAGAGTTAAAAGTCGGCATTTAGTCAGACACTGAGATGGGATCTTTAAAGAAAGCTGCCTTAATGGAGGCATCTGTCCCTCAGAGCATTCAAAAATTAATAATAACACCGGATATACAAAGAAAACTTACCCGGTTTTCGATATTTGCTTTAAGATTTATGAACTCAGGTGATTTGGGATTATTTAATGCCTCGTTAAAGTCTTGAAGCAGACGGAACGTTAAGGGCGTCTTAGGAAAAGGCGATGGGGACACTGTGCTTGTGGACGCTGTTGTGATTGCAGCTGTTGTTGCCTGTGTTGCATTGGCAGCGGCTGTTGTTGCCTGTGTTGCATTGGCAGCGGCTGTTGTTGTTGCCTGTGTCACATTGGCAGCGGCTGTAGTTGTTGCCTGTGTTGCATTGGCAGCGGCTGTTGTTGTTGCCTGTGTCACATTGGCAGCGGCTGTAGTTGTTGCCTGTGTCACATTGGCAGCGGCTGTAGTTGTTGCCTGTGTTGCATTGGCAGTGGCTGTTGTTGCCTGTGTCACATTGGCAGCGGCTGTTGTTGCTTGTGTCACATTGGCAGCGGCTGTAGTTGTTGCCTGTGTTACATTGGCAGCGGCTGTTGTTGCCTGTGTTACATTGGCAGCGGCTGTTGTTGCCTGTGTTACATTGGCAGCGGCTGTAGTTGTTGCCTGTGTTACATTGGCAGCGGCTGTTGTTGTTGCCTGTGTTACATTGGCAGCGGCTGTTGTTGTTGCCTGTGTTGCATTGGCAGCGGCTGTTGTTGTTGCCTGTGTCACATTGGCAGCGGCTGTTGTTGCCTGTGTTGCATTGGCAGCGGCTGTTGTTGCCTGTGTTGCATTGGCAGCGGCTGTTGTTGTTGCCTGTGTTGCATTGGCAGCGGCTGTAGTTGCCTGTGTTGCATTGGCAGCGGCTGTTGTTGCCTGTGTTGCATTGGCAGCGGCTGTTGTTGCCTGTGTTGCATTGGCAGCGACTGTTGTTGTTGCCTGTGTTGCATTGGCAGCGGCTGTAGTTGTTGCCTGTGTTACATTGGCAGCGGCTGTTGTTGTTGCCTGTGTCACATTGGCAGCGGCTGTTGTTGCCTGTGTCACATTGGCAGTGGCTGTTGTTGCCTGTGTTGCATTGGCAGCGGCTGTTGTTGCCTGTGTTACATTGGCAGCGGCTGTTGTTGTTGCCTGTGTTGCATTGGCAGCGGCTGTTGTTGCCTGTGTCACATTGGCAGCAGCTGTTGTTGTTGTCTGTGTTGCATTGGCAGCGGCTGTTGTTGTTGCCTGTGTTGCATTGGCAGCGGCTGTTGTTGTTGCCTGTGTCACATTGGCAGCGGCTGTTGTTGTTGCCTGTGTCACATTGGCAGCGGCTGTAGTTGTTGCCTGTGTCACATTGGCAGCGGCTGTAGTTGTTGCCTGTGTTGCATTGGCAGTGGCTGTTGTTGCCTGTGTCACATTGGCAGCGGCTGTTGTTGCTTGTGTCACATTGGCAGCGGCTGTAGTTGTTGCCTGTGTTACATTGGCAGCGGCTGTTGTTGTTGCCTGTGTTGCATTGGTAGCGGCTGTTGTTGCCTGTGTTGCATTAGCAGCGGCTGTTGTTGTTGCCTGGGTTGCATTGGCAGCGGCTGTTGTTGCCTGGGTTACATTGGCAGTGACTGTAGTTGCCTGTGTTACATTGGCAGCGACTGGTGATGTTGCCTGTGTTACATTGGCAGCAACTGTTGTTGCCTGTGTTGCATTGGCAGCGGCTGTTGTTGTTGCCTGTGTTGCATTGGCAGCAGCTGTTGTTGCCTGGGTTACATTGGCAGTGACTGTTGTCGTTGCCTGGGTTGCATTGGCAGCGGCTGTTGTTGCCTGTGTTGCATTGGCAGCGGCTGTTGTTGCTTGTGTTACATTGACAGCGGCTGTTGTTGCCTGTGTTGCATTGGCAGCGGCTGTTGTTGCTTGTGTTACATTGGCAGCGGCTGTTGTTGCCTGTGTCACATTGGCAGCGATTGTTGTTGCCTGTGTTGCATTGGCAGCGATTGTTGTTGCCTGTGACACATTGGCAGTGGCTGTTGTTGCCTGTGTCACATTGGCAGCGGCTGTTGTTGCCTGTGTCACATTGGCAGCGGCTGTTGTTGCCTGTGTCACATTGGCAGCGGCTGTTGTTGCCTGTGTCACATTGGCAGCGGCTGTTGTTGTTGCCTGTGTTACATTGGCAGCGGCTGTTGTTGCCTGTGTTCCATTGGCAGCGGCTGTTGTTGCCTGTGTTACATTGGCAGCGATTGTTGTTGCCTGTGTCACATTGGCAGTGAGTGTTGTTGTTGCCTGTGTTGCATTGGCAGTGGCTTTTGTTGTTGCCTGTGTTACATTGGCAGCAACTGTTGTTGCCTGTGTTGCATTGGCAGCGACTGTTGTTGCCTGTGTTACATTGGCAGTGACTGTAGTTGTTGCCTGTGTTGCATTGGCAGTGGCTTTTGTTGTTGCCTGTGTTACATTGGCAGCGACTGTAGTTGTTGCCTGTGTTGCATTGGCAGCAGCTGTTGTTGCCTGTGTTACATTGGAAGCGACTGTTGTTGATGCCTGGGTTGCATTGGCAGTGACTGTAGTTGCCTGTGTTCCATTGGCAGTGGCTGTTGTTGTTGCCTGTGTTCCATTGGCAGCGCCTGTTGTTGCCTGGGTTGCATTGGCAGTGACTGTTGTTGCCTGTGTTCCATTGGCAGCGACTGGTGATGTTGCCTGTGTTGCATTGGCAGCGACTGTTGTTGTTGCCTGTGTTCCATTGGCAGAGACTGTTGTTGTTGCTTGTGTTGCATTGGCAGCAGCTGTTGTTGCCTGGGTTACATTGGCAGTGACTGTTGTTGTTGCCTGGGTTACATTGGCAGTGACTGTTGTTGTTGCCTGGGTTACATTGGCAGCGGCTGTAGTTGCCTGTGTTACATTGTCAGCAGCTGTTGACACTTGGGTGACTGTACTTGTGGCTGTTGATGCGCTGGTGGTGGTAGTTGCAGGGGTGGTAGTGGCTGTGAATAAGAAGAGAATTTTTTTAAACCTGTGCAATTTTAATCTACTCAATTCACTCAAGATAACCAGTTGGCAGCGGCTGTTCAAACATTAAAAATATTGCCTGATCCTCATTTTGCCCAATGCCTATTTAAAATATCCACACTGTGACACCTCGAAATGAATTGTTTTCATTTTTACCGATAGAGGAGTTTCATTCAATGCCCATTCTGGCAAGATCGCCAGCCTAAACCACATCAACAAATCAATTAGATAGCTCAATAAATTCATAGAATCCCTACGGTGCACAGAGAGGCCATTCAGCCCATCGAGCCTGCACCGACCACAATCCCACCCAGACCCTATTCCCATAACTATCTGGTAACATTTACCCAGCTAATCCCCTGACACTCAGGGACAATTTAGCATGGCCAATCGGCCTAACTTGCCCATCTTTGGACACTAAAGGGCAATTTAGTATGGCCAATCCATCTAAACTGGACATCTTTAGACACCAAGGGGGCAATTTAGCACGGCCAATCCCCCTAACCTACATGTCTTTGGACATAAGGGGCAATTTAGCACGGCCAATCCCCCTAACCTACACATCTTTGGACTGTGGGAGGAAACCGGAGCACCCGGAGGAAACCCACGCAGACACGGGGAGAACGTGCGGTCTCCACACAGACAGTGACCCAAGGCTGGAATCAAACCTTGATTCCCAGCGCTGTGAGGCAGCAGTGCTAATCACTGTGCCACCTTGCCCCCCCATATAATTCTATGAAATATCAACAGAGGATGTTGGGTCAATTTTCCTTCAAGTTTGCAGATTTATTGTATGGATGCGGGAATGGAAATATTATAGATCATACCATGTAACGTTTTTCCCAGTATTCTCGTTTTCTATACCGTTAGCAAATGTTTGATTTCAAGTGCTTTTTTTTAAAGCTATGGAACTTAAACAAAGGCTGGAATTTTCCACCCTCCCTCTTCCTCCTGCACCCCTCCCCACCCCACCCAAATGGCGGCGTTTCTGCAGAGGCAACATGCCATTGGCCGCCGGCTGGGCCTTCTGGTCCCGTCAAAGCCAATGGTCTAAATCCTCTGTGAAATAAGTCAGTGGAGGCCCGTGGCCCTTTGCCAGATTCCCCTTTAGCTACAAGCTCCATTACAACTCACAGAGTGCCACAGGTTCTGTGACAGCACCCAGACTGCCTGGCGACCTGTTGCTCCCAGTTATAAATATATATACATATATATACAAAATATAGGGGGGCACAGTGGCACTGTGGTTAGCACTGCTGCCTCACAATGCCAGGGAACTGGGTTCAATTCCCGGCTCGGGTCACTGTCTGTGTGGAGTTTGCACGTTCTCCCCATGTCTGCGTGGGTTTCCTCCGGGTGCTCCGGTTTCCTCCCACACTCCAAAGATGTACAGGTTATGTGGATTGGCCATGCTAAATTGCCCCTTAGTGACCCACGATGTGCAGGTTAGGTGGATTGGCCATGCTAAATTGCCCCTTCGTGTCCAAAGATGTGCAGGTTAGGTGGATTGGCCATGCTAAATTGCCTCTTAGTGTCCAAAGATGTACAGGGGTTAGCTGGATTGGCCATGCTAAATTGCCCCTTCGTGTCCAAAGATGTGCAGGTTAGGTGGATTGGCCATGCTAAATTGCACCTTAGTGTCCAAAGATGTGCAGGTTAGGTGGATTGGCCATGCTAAATTGCCTCTTAGTGTCCAAGGATGTGCAGGTTAGGTGGATTGGCCATGCTAAATTGCCCCTTAGTGTCCAAAGATGTGCAGGTTAGGTGGATTGGCCATGCTAAATTGCCCCTTAGTGTCCAAAGATGTGCGGGTTAGGTGGATTGGCCATGCTAAATTGCCCTTTAATGTCAGGGGGATTAGCAGGGTAAACACATGGGGTTACGGGGGATAGGGCCTGGGTGGGATTGTTGTCGGTGCAGGTTCGATGGGCCGAATGGCCTTCTTCTGCACTGTAGGGATTCTGCGTTTCTATAACCAATAAATTTTGACTCGAGAGAGTCTTGTTAATTTGGCTCCCTACAAAAAGTAAATGCATTGGCACTGGGACAAGGCATCCACTGGGAAAGGGTTTTAAACAAACCGTTGTCGCGACCACATGAGGATGTTGGAAAGAGGGCTTATTCCTCCCCACCTGCTTGTAATCGGGGTGATATAAATACCAGCCATTACATTGCAGCGCTTCCATAATTCTACTGTGATTGGCCATTGCTAACTTGCCCCTTAATGTCCGGGTAACAGGGTAAATATGTGGTGTTAGGGGGATAGGGTCTGGGTGGGATTGTGGTCGGTGCAGGCTCGATGGGCCGAATGGCCTCCTCCTACATGTAGGGATTCTATGATTCTACTGTGATTGGCCATGCTCTTTGTGTCAGGGGATTAGCGGGTTAGTTTTATTAACCTGGGGCTAATCTATCTATCCCTGTTAGATTAGTTTTACAGCAAGCCTTGGGTGTGCCAGCCAGAATGGAAAACACTTGTTTCCTTGTGGAAAGGACTCACAGTTAAACACAGGCATGATTTTTTAGAGGTAACGTACTTATCCCATTCTGGAAATTGGTGTCCAATGTGAAATCAGCATTTGCAAATGCTTCCGCGCTGTTGGTCAGTGTTTGGGTGACACTAGCTTTGTCTGTGGTCTCAGGTTTAAAGACGGTTTCCACATCAACGATAACAGATCCAGCCCTAGATAGTTATAAAGAGAAAGGAAGAAGTTGAGAAAACAATAACTATATTGTTCTCATTCTAACCTGCAGCTCCAAAAGCCCACCAATGCCTCAGGGGACGAAGGAAATTTGGCATGCCCACTACAACTCTCACCAGATTTTACGGATGCACCATAGAAAGCATCCTTTCTGGTTGTATCACAGCTTGGTCTGGGCTCCTGCTCTGCCCAAGACCGCAAGAAACTACAAAGGGTCGTGAACGAAGCCCAGTCCATCACTCAAACCAGCCTCCCATCCATTGACTCTGTCTACACATCCCGCTGCCTTGGAAAATCAGCCAGCATAATCAAGGACCCCACGCACCCTGGACATTCTCTCTTCCACCTTCTTCAGTCGGGAAAAAGGTACAAAAGTCTGAGGCCATGTACCAACTGACTCAAGAACAGCTTCTTCCCTGTTGCCATCAGGCTTTTGAATATTAAGTTGATCTTTCTCTACACCCTAGCTATGACTGTAACACTATATTCTGCACCCTCTCCTTTTCGTCTCCACTAGGTACTCTATGAACGGCATGCTTCATCTGTATAGCTCACAAGAAACAATACTTTTCACTCTAACCCAATACATGTGACAATAATGAATCAAATCAAATCAAAATGAACTGGAAGATTGATGATGCCAACAACTTAAAGATACTGGATGGAGACATTACCAATAATAGGGAGGATGAGCATCTTATCCACTATGTACAAACATTTGTGACACCTTAGTGTTGTTTTGTCATTTTCAAGTGATTTTTACACAAATTCTACTTACGTAAACCCATTGATTATGATCTCAATGAAGTTCGAATCACTTGCAAAGATACGATTCATCTGCAAGACAGGAAGACAAGATCAATGGATTTAACACCAGCCCAGGAGAGCATCACGGCCCTCAACCCATTCAAACTCATCGACTCAGTCAACCCTTTCAGCTTACTTACAACTTCCAATTCATTGAACATTCTGTCATCTTTTCATAATGGGGCGGCACAGTGGTTAGCACTGCTGCCTCACAGCGCCGGAGGCCCGGGTTCGATTCCCGGCCTCGGGTCACTGTCTGTGTTGGGTTTGCACGTTCTCCCCGTGTCTGCGTGGGTTTCAGGTTAGGTGGATTGGCCATATTAAATTGCCCCTTAGTGCCCAAAGATGTGCAGGTTAGGTAGATTGGCCATGCTAAGTTGCCTCTTAGTGTCCAATGGTGAGCCGGGGGGGGGGGTTGGTTGGTTACAGGGTAAATATGTGAGGTTACGGTGATCGGACCTGGGCATGATTAATAAAGGTGAGACGGTGCAGACTTGATGGGCTGAATGGCCTCTTCGTGCACAGTAGGGATTCTATGATTATTAGTTTGAAAATATCTCACAGTTGTAGAAAGTTATCTGCACCTTGGCACAGCGTAAAACTCTGAACTGAGTCCTTACCACGTTTGTTACTCTGCGGCTAAGGCGTCCAAACTCAGTACTCGATCTGTTATTCAGGGCGCTATTAAATTCAACATTTGAAAGCCGAATTGGCACTTGGATTCTTTCAGCTGCAACACCCGCTCCTGAGGGAAGAAAGGTTCAAATGTATCAAATATAAATGTTCACTTCACAGCTCAACTTCTCCAACTGCAGGTGGTCTTTTTTATAAACTTGCCACTTCACTGTGAAACCTGTCCTGACAGAAACTAGTCTGAGCGGCACGGTGGCACAGTGGTTAGCACTGCTGCCTCACAGCGCCAGGGACCCGGGTTCAATTCCCGGCTTGGGTCACTGTCTGTGCGGAGTCCGCACGTTCTCCCCGTGTCTGCGTGGGTTTCCTCCGGGTGCTCCGGTTTCTTCCCACATTGAAAAGATGTGCAGGTTAGTTGCATTGGCCGTGCTAAATTGCCCCTTAGTGTCCAAAGATGTGCAGGTTAGGTGGATTGGCCATGCTAAATTGCCCCTTAATGTGCAAAGATGTGCAGGTTAGGTGGATTGGCCATGCTAAATTGCTCCTTAGTGTCCAAAGATGTGCAGGTTAGGTGGATAGGCCATGCTAAATTGCTCCTTAGTGTCCAAAGATGTGCAGATTAGATGGATTGGCCATGCTAAATGCGCAGAGTAATGGGGATAGAGCAGAGGTGAGTGCCTGGTGGGATGCTTTTTTGAAGATTCAGTGCAGACTCGATGGGCCAAATGGCCTCTCCTACACTGTCAGGATTCTATGGTTCCAAGCAGGACAATTAGGGATCAACATTGGGAATTGGGACCATTTACTGTGTCAAAATTCACAGATGACACTAAGATGGGTGGCAGAGCAAAGTGTGCAGAGGACGCTGAAAGTCTGCAAAGGGATATAGATAATCTAAGTGAGTGGGTGAGGGTCTGGCAGATGGAGTACAATGTTGGTAAATGTGAGGTCATCCATTTTCGTAGGGATAACAGCAAAACGGACTATTATTTAAATGGTAAAAAATTGCAGCATGCTGCTGTGCAGAGGGACCTGGGTGTCCTTGTACAAGAATCACAAGGAGTTGGTCATTAAGAAGGCAAATGGAATTTTGTCCTTTATTGCTAGAGGGGTGGAGTTTTAAAGCAGCGAGGTTATGTTGCAGCTGTATAAGGTGCTGGTTCCTCTGAAAGTTTATTCTGGAGTTGAGAAAGTTGGCTTATGAGGAGAGACTGAGTAGACTGGGGCTATACTCATATGAATTCAGAAGAATGAGGGGAGATCTTATAGAATATAAGATTATGAAGGGAATAGATAAGATAGCAGGGAAGTTGTTTCCACTGGTGGGTGAAACTAGAACTAGGGGGCATAGCCTCAAAATAAGGGGGAGCAGATTTAGGACTGAGTTGAGGAGGAACTTCTTCACACAAAGGGTTGTGAACCTGTGGAATTCCCTGCCCAGTGAAGCAGTTGAGGCTACCTCACTGAATGTTTTTAAGGCAAGGATAGATAAATTTTTGATCAGTAAAGGAATTAAGGGTTATGGTGAGTGGGCGGGTAAGTGGAGCTGAGTCCACGAAAAGATCAGCCATGATCTTATTGAATGGCGGAGCAGGCTCGAGGGGCCAGATGGCCTACTCCTGCTCCTAGTTCTTATGTTCTTATTAATTTAAGTCAGTATGTTGAAGTCAAGTGTGTTACTGATGCATTATTTCCAACTTTAGACAGCCTGGGAATGGGAAATTTGTTCCTTGTCCACTGCTACCCCATAGGTTAACATAGCTTATAGTTCTGTTTATCATAGAATCACATCAATCATAGAATCTCTGCAGTCCAAAGGAGGCCATTCAGCCCATCAAGTCTGCACTGATGCCTTCTTGGAATCTTTAAAGTTTATTTATTAGTGTCACAAGTCGGCTTACATTAACACTGCAGTGAAGTTACTGTGAAAATTCCCCAGTCACCACACTCCGGCGCCTGTTCGGGTAGACTGAGGGAGAATTTAGCACGGCATTTAGCATAGAAGCTTCCTGTGTGGGAAAGGTTATCTTAGTTTGTTGACCAACTAATAATCTCTGAACTTAACGCCTGTTTGGTTTTGCGGATGATGCACTGTGAGGTGTTCCTGGGTGACGAGACATGGTGTTATACGTGAACACAACTCCGCACTTACACAAAGTGGCTCTTACCATTTACTTGAACGGAGGATTTGATGATATCAAAACCCGAGATGTTAACATTATTAACAATGAGATCACGCAGGAAAGGCCGGTCTTCCACTTTGGTCGTATTGATCTGAATACGTGCGTCCACCTTCACCTTTGTCGAACTATTACTGAAAGTGACAGAAACGTGAGATAGATTGGTTGTTCCGTGGCCCCTCATTACGCGATACTCTTTGTCACCAGCGTACTCCTGCGCCAGAATTCTACTGCCTTGTCCGCCACGGAATTGGAACGGGCGAATGGCAGATGACAGAAATGTCCACTAACGCCGGGCGGGAATTTCCTGTCTCGCTCGAGCAAGGTCGTAAAATCCCGGCCGTAAGATTCCATTCAATGATCATCAGATTTGGAATCAAAGCCTGAGGAAGTTGGCATTTCTTAAAGTGGAACTGTTGGACGCAACTTTCCCATCATGCCCTTCCTCAGATCAGAAATTCCCACCCGGGATCCACAGACCTTTAGTCAAATTATCCTTCCCCCTCTGAGCTGATTCCCGTGGGAGGAATTGGAAGATTTAGGCTCGGAATTTGTACTCTTGAGCAGTGTCACTAAGCATGGTGCATATCTGAATGCAACATATCCAACAGTGCAATAGGCATATATTAATGCCACATATCTATCTTAGTTTGTATGTAAACTTTAAGTAGAGATGTCTTAGTGGCATATGTGCGTATTAACAAGTAGTTAACTACATCAATGTAGTCGCTAAAAAGGTACAGTTGCCATAGCCCCAGATGACCATAGGGTGTTCTCCGCTTTGAGGGGGAGAGCTGACCAGGGTGATTTAACCTGAGGGTCACTACACCTCGGACGAGGAGGCAAGGTTGAGAAGGCGGGGCCTTCATGAATTACCTCAGCCGGTATGGGGATTGAACCCACGTTGTTGGCATCGCTCTGCATCACTAATTAGCCATCCAGCCAACTGATTATATACGTGACAGCATTCCCGATTACACTGGTGTTGTGAGCTGTGGTTCAGTTGGTAACACAGTGAGTTAAGAGATGATGGTCTGAATCCCGCTCCCAGAATAAAGATGGAGGCTGATGTTCCCAGTGCAGTGCCGAGGGAGTGCTACACTGTTGGAGATGCTACCTTTGGGCTGAAACAGCCAACAAAACATCGACCTGCCTCTGAGATGAGTGTCAAAATTCCCTTGGAGTTATTTTGAAGAGCAGGGGGTTTTGACACCCACCAGATATTACTTATTATGACTACTTTCTCAGGATGTCCACTACAACTCTCACCAACATTTGACAGATGCACCATAGAAAGCATTCTTTCTGGTTGTATCACAGCTTGGTATGGGCTCCTGCTCTGCCCAAGACTGCAAGAAACAACAAAGGGTTGTGAACGTAGCCCAATCCATCACGCAAACGAACCTCTCATCCATTGACTCCGTCTACACTTCCCGCTGCCTCAGAAAAGCAGCCAGCATAATTAAGAACATAAGTTCATAAGATAGACGAACAGAATTAGGCCATTCAGCCCATCAAGTCCGCTCATGGCTGATTCACTCCTTATCCCCATTTTCCTGCCTTCTCCCCATTACCCTTCAACCCATTACCAATTAAAAATCTCTCTACATACTCTCTTCCACCTTCTTCCTTTGGGAAAAAAGATACAAAAGTCTGAGGTCACGTACCGACCGACTCAAGAACAGCTTCTTCCCTGCTGCCATCAGACTTTTGAATGGACCTACCTTGCATTAAGTTGACCTTTCTCTACACCCTAGCTATGACTGTAACACTACATTCTGCACTTTCTCCTTTCCTTCTCTATGAACGGTATGCTTTGTCTGTATAGCGCGCAAGAAACAATACTTTTCACTGTATGCTAATACATGTGACAACAATAAATCAAATCAAAATCAGACGAGTGTGAAAATCCATTGGCATTATTTGGAAGTAGAGCAGGGTTGGGAGGGGCGGGGGTGGGGGGGGGGGGAGTTGGCCCAGTCACCCGCTAAATATTCATCCTTCTTTTCAAAACAAGATGCTGATATCTAATGTGAGAATCTTCAGGGACAGGGGGTGTAAATCTCTGCAGCATCATTGAATCAAGGGCTGTGAGACGCGGCGAACCGTTCAAAGGTTTATTGACCTCAAACAGACTGGAAGATGTCACCAGGGAGAGGGGCTGTACAATCCCACCCACCGTCTAGCCAGCCACCTAATGGCCAGAGGCTGCAATTACATTGTGACTGCTTACGTGGTTCAACTGAATAGAGTCTATTGTCCAGTCAACATCTTAAAAAGCTCTGCTCACTATCACGTTGCCAGTTGCGGGAGTTGGCTGTGAGCAAATTGGTTGTTGCATTTCCTACAACACTCCTGCTCTCTCGAAAGTGGTCCATTGGCTGAAAAGTGCTTTAGGGTGGCTTGGGATTGTGAGGGGAACTTTATCGTAAGATCATCGAATCCCTACAGTGCAGAAGGAGGCCATTCAGCCCATTGGGCCTCCACCGACAACAATCCCACCCTGGCCCCATCTCCGTAACCCCACGCATTTACCCCACTAATCCCCCTGACGCTGAGGGGCGATTTAGCATGGCCAATTCTCCTAACCCACACACCTTTAGAGTGTGGGAGGAAACCGGAGCACCCGGAGGAAACCCACGCAGACACGGGGAGAATGTGCAAACTCCACATAGACAGTGACCTAAGCCGGGAATCGAACCCGGCTCCCTGGCGCTGTGAGGCAACAGTGCTAACCACCGTGCCACCGTGCTGCCCCCGTAACATGGACCTAACGTGTAATCTGTCATTATCTTAGGACCGGACAAGAATCCAGGGACGGTGGGGTTAGGGTTAGGGACAGCAGAGGTAAGGATTAGCCGTGATTTGATTGCATGGCAGAAGCAGTTTGACTGCACATCTTGCTGTCAACGACTTACATTTCTTATGTTCTAATAAGCATGCGATCAACTGGAGACCAAAACATTGTCTGGTATTTAGAAATTAGATATAGCTCTTGGGGCTAAAGGGATCAAGGGATGTGGGGGAAGGGGAGGGATCAGGATATTGAATTTGATGAACAGCTGTGATCAAAATGAATGGTGGAACAGGCTTGAAGGGCTGAATGGCCTCCTCCTGCTTCTAGTTTCTATGTTTCGATGAGACATTTTCATTCTTCATGTGGATCTT